>NC_066523.1:4285080-4337580 GCF_024679095.1 Eriocheir sinensis
TTGTATTTTGATGCTGGTGGTAGTGTTGTTGTTTTTGTTACCATTGTGGCTGTTGCTGTTATTATTCTTATTAATTAAAATCTTATTCTCATTCATATTCTTCTTATTATTATAGTACCATTCTCATCGTAATAATACTTACATATCAGCTGAAGCGGTGTGCGCGCGTGTGTGTGTGTGTGTGTGGGGGGGGGGGGGGGAGCCCGTCCAGGAACAGCAAAGTAGCAGCGGAGGGAAGAGCAGAGGAGGTCAAGGACTCGCAAGACACAGCAACAAGCATGCCGGGGCGCTGAACGAAACAGGCACCACGTGTACGCGTCCTGCATGGCCCCCAGCGCGCAATACAAGTAGGTCAATAGGAAGACACTGCCACACGAGTCTACTCCTGGCGCGGCGGGGAGGTGAGGGGAGGGATAGAGGGGAAGAGGGGTAGGCGGGCGGCAACCAGAGAAAACGGAACAAATTTTCTGGGTAAGATAAATATTTCCACGGAACTTCCTACGCGTGATCTTTTTTCCCCGATGGAACATGAGAGGTTTAACCATGACTTGTTGAGGAGCCTGACGCAACAATTAAAACCTTATGGGACGTGGCGGGGCTGATTTAGTCACCTGTGTTACTTTCATATTTAACTGTTAAGAGCGTGACGATTCCATTAACGATGAAATTGGTACGAACACTCAATTGTCTTTAACTTCCAATTACGTAACATCTACACACACACACACACACACACACACAGGTGAGGCTCCTAAGAATTCCTCCTCCTCAAGGAGAGAGAGAGAGAGAGAGAGAGAGCAATAAAATTAAGTAAAAATGGTTGGTATGTGTAAAATTGTGCTCTCTCTCTCTCTCTCTCTCTCTCTCTTCTAGTCCTCCTTTATGCCTGTTCCTCTTCGTCCTCTTCTTCTTGTTCTTCCTTTCCTTATTGTTTGTTGTCATTGTCGTTTTTCTTGTTGTTGTTGTTGCTGCTGCTGTTGTTATTGTTGTTGTTGTTAATACTCTAAAGAAGCAGTGCCCTCAATAGTTCACACGATGCCGCCACCCCAACGCCGCCAGCCTTCCTCTCTAGTGCTTTAAGTGAGCTCTCGTGACTTGAACGCTCTGGGTAAAGTGAGGAGCAACAGCGGCAAGCACGGGGCGAGGTGAGCTGCACGCCAATAGTGGAGATTGCAACGAACAGGAGACACAGTAAGTTAATCCTTTTTCTATTGTTGTCCTCAGTCGTCCGGTTTTCCACTGTTCATTTAAATTCCTGCTTTTTCCATTGTTTCCCCACTCCGGAGAAATGAGTCTGGGATGGAAGCAACGTTTGGCATCACCACCATTCATATTCCTCCTCTGTGGATAACGCTTCATCGCATCTCGATCTTTGTTTTGTTTTTAATTAAATGGCTTGTTACTCTCAATAACAAATCTCTCTCTCTCTCTCTCTCTCTCTCTCTCTCTCTCTCTCTCTCTCTCTCTCTCTCTCTCTCTCTCTTCTGCCGAGTAAAGAAGCTTTTGTAAGACTTAGAGCATTAAATAAACAAGAAAATAAAAAGGACAATAACAAGTAAAACAATGGCATTAATGATAATAATCGGTATAATATCAAATTAAATATAAGCACAGTGAGCAGTGATGGGTAACATTGACGGTACATTTTTTTAGAGTTTTCATGATAACCAGAATGGCTCTGACGCCCCGTGCTGCACTGCTGCTTCGTCTTGCCACGATCTTGGTCTCACCGCGGTGTGCGGCGTGAGGCGCTGCCGCTCCCCGCCCTCCGCAGCCACTCACAGCCCCTACAATATTTTTTCTCTCTACATCTCTCTTTGCCATAATATCCGGCACCCGCCCCTTCTCTCTCTCTCTCTCTCTCTCTCTCTCTCTCTCTCTCTCTCTCTCTCTCATTTAAACGGCCCTAAGTACATTCACGAATGGCAGAAACTGCTGTCCCTGAACACACACACACACACACACACACACACACACACACACTAGCAGGAGCAGCCTCCACCCTGCACATTCCGCAGCCTGGGGCGGGAAATCCACATAATTCAAAAGAACAGACATAGGCCTAAGACAAGCGAGTTATGAAGTGAATTATATATTTTCCCTTTTTTCCGTCTTTTCTGTAGGTCTTGGCAACGCCCTCGTGATCAATAAAGGCGGTGCAAAAACTGCAGACTAGGCCTAGCGCGAGATGGCCGGTGACGTCACAGCATTGATCAGGGAATTGACCAATCCGAAGCCGCCTGAACAGTGTTGCCAATCCCTTGTGTCCATCTGGCGCAAGTTTGCATCAGGTGGAGACGCTTCCCTTTTTTCCCCTCTTCTTTCCTCTATTCTTTCCTGGAGGAGGCGGAGACGGGTCTTTGTGGTGCTGGAGAGAGAGAGAGAGAGAGAGAGAGAGAGAGAGAGAGAGAGAAGAAAAATGAAAAAAAAATTACATCCGCACATAAAGGAATAAGAAGCCTCAGAGTGATGCTGACGCCCACACTTTATCCCCCACACGCTTGGATGTGTGGCCCTGAAGGAGGCACTCTGATATAACTACACTATACATACCAACCATAGTGTGATCGATGCCCTGCAGAGCGTATGCGGGCGTGGGTGCTGGAGAGGCGTGGCAGGGGAGGCGGCGTGAGGGCGGGGCGCGGTGGGCGGGGCGGGTGGGGGCAGGGGCGGGGTGGAGTGGCCAGGCGTAGTAAAGGAGGGCGTAGTGAATAACGCGAAGGAATTCTCGTGCCAGTGTGGCGTTTCCTTCCCTCTGCACCACACACACACACACACACACACACACTGCTACTACTACTACTACTTATACTACTACCACTACTACTACTACCACTACTACTATTACTACTACTACTACCACTGCTATTATACTACTAGAACTACTACTACTACTGCTAATAACAATAATAATAATAATAATAATAATAATAATAATAATAATAATAATAATAACAATGAACATTCTAAACACGGTGCACGTGATGGACCGTTAATAATTTACTCCACTGCGGGAAAGTTAACATATTTTTCCCAGAACATCCAAGGAGTTGAGGGGGAGGGGGGTGGGGCACACTGTGATAGAGCAGACAGCACACGGCCATCGTATGTCACAAGTCACACACACACACAGAGAGAGAGAGAGAGAGAGAGAGAGAGAGAGAGAGAGAGAGAGAGAGAGAGAGAGAGAGAGAGAGAGAGAGAGAGAGTGTGTGTGTGTGTGTGTGTGTGTGTGTGTGTGCGCGTTTAAGGAAGGTGGTAGGGAGGGAATTATTATCGGAGAGGATGAAGGGACGAAAGAGGGCAGGATGGAACGATGCCAAATATCCGTTCTCAAGGCCAAAGGTCAAAACTCTGCCCACAAGTATAGTACACGTAATGCGGTGTGGTGCTGTAATGTCGTACTGAAAGGTCAAAGTGGGCCCATAATTATATAATCTTACCATCCTTTTAATATGTGATGCGTGTGATGAAATTTGGTGTTGTGTGTTGTGATGTGATGTGGCGGGGTGTGTATGACGTGGATGTGTGATGTGGTGGGGTATGGCCTGTTGTGGTGTGTGGCCTGTGGTGTTTGTATGATGTGATGGGTGTGTGATGTTTCGGGGTGAGTGCCATGTGGTGGGGTGTGAGGGCCATGTGGTGTGTTGTGTGGTGTGGTGTGTGACGTGGTGTGGTGTGGTGTGGTGTGGTGTGGTGTTTGATGTGCTATGATGTGGTGTGTCATATAGTGAAGTGTGAGTGCCATGTTGTTAGCTGTGGTTGTTATTGGGTGCAGTGTGTCGAGTGTTGCTGTTAGTGTTAGTGTTGCTATTGCATTGCTTACTGTTGTTTTTATGAGGCCAGGGGCGTGAATACCCATGTTGTGGTTATAATCTACACGGAAGAACAATTAAGGGAAGTAATGGGAGATCTTATTAATCCAGTGTTGGAAAAACCACCTTACCAGAAACTGTTAAAGAAAGTTATTACTCACGAAATAGATGGAAAAACGTGGAACCGGATATGGACGTGTCTTACCTGTAGGAAAGAAAGATTTCAAATTAAAGGAAAATAAAATTGATTAGCTACGTAGTAAAGGGCAATTTATCATCAATCATTCCAACTAATAATCTCATTTCTGGGATAAGCAAAGACATTAGGAAACTTAAAGATCACAAAACTGACTGGTAAATTAGATATCTTTTTATGGCCAGGACCCAATAACAATTTAGTCAAATTCATAGCTTGTGAGAGGCCAACAATTTATTATCATCATATATTACAAACTTGAGTTCGAAGGGAGCATAATTAAGTTATGTCACAATATTTATCACTAAGGAAGATAATTTCTGGTTTCCTTATGTACACTCAAATTATGGTATTATTTAAGAAAAGGAATGAAAAGAATAATACACAGGCTGAAAAAGTAATAAAGAAATAGGAAATATTACTTAAACTTGCATTCAACGAGACCCAAAAGGTGGAGCAAATTTAATTGCATTTTTGATAGGACGACAGGAATTAACTTACAAGCTGCCAGCAGGGTTCTGTGACGAACAAAAAAGTTGGATAGAACACAAAGGGATGCATTCAAGTATATTTATTCGTAAATTTATATCTACCTTTACTCTTCCTTACTCGTATAAATGAATAAACAAATAAATAAATAGAAGGTATATAGTGATATACCCGCTCGATGATTGATTCATCTTGATCTTTGTTTTTTTACATTATTTTTACCGATTCTATCATATATATATATATATATATATATATATATATATATATATATATATATATATATATATATATATATATATATATATATATATATATATATATATATATATATATATATATATATATATATATATATATATATATATATATATATATCAAAAAGGCCAGGTTAAGTGAAACAGAAAATTATCAATAAATTGGTTTAAAATATTTGACCACATGAACTGATGGCTAACACACACACACACACACACACACACACACACACACACACACACACCTGAGCTCGCGCGCAGGTATTTCCTATACAAATTATTTCAACTTTTTTGCAATATATTTACTATCAAATTGGAACCAAGTGTGAGAATCTTCTACCTAATTATATAACTATCGCTCGCAAGTTTTAAAAGTAATGTACACTTACTTCATAAATAAATCATATGTAATAATAATAATAATAATAATAATAATAATAATAATAATGATAATAATAATAATAATAATAATGATAATAATAATAATAATAATAATAATAATAATAATAATAATGATAATAATAATAATAATAATAATGATAATAATAATAGTAATAACAATAATAATAATAATAATAATAATAATAATAATAATAATAATAATAATAATAATAATAATAATTAATGATAATAACAACAACACGACTACTCCAGCATCAGAAACTCGCTGCGTCTTCGTGGTGTTGTGAGCTCTTTCTTTTTCCTGTTGGAACGTTTCGGGTGCTGGAGCGTTTTGACACAGATAAGACTTTCTCGTCGCTAGTTAAATGGACTCGCCCGTTTCCTGAGATTATACGAGGGAAGCGGGAGAAGCGTCCGAGGGAGCAGGTGTGTGTGTGTGTGTGTGTGTGTGTGTGTGTGTGTGTGTGTGCACGTAATGGAGAGAGGCAAAGGAAGAGAAGGGAGAATGATATGAGTGTAACGACCAAAAGGATTGACACAGCAGCCATTTAAATTCGCCTGACCCCTCCCCCCCCTCTCCCTCTCTCTCTCTCTCTCTCTCTAAACACACACACACACACACACACACACACACACACACACACAAGATCGAGAGATGGATGGATATATTCTCTCTCCATCCTATTCTCTCTCTCTCTCTCTCTCTCTCTCTCTCTCTCTCATTTCTTTCCTTGCTTCACAGACTTAGTGGCGGCTTAACCTGTCGAGAACATAAAAAGAGAGAGAGAGAGAGAGAGAGAGAGAGAGAGAGAGAGAGAGAGAGAGAGAGAGAGAGAGAGAGAGAGAGAGAGAGAGAGAGAGAGAGAGAGAGACAGACAGACAGACAGACGGACAGATTGGGCCTCCTGAGTAATTCCTCGGGCCGACCCTCAGTGAGTAGTCGCAAACAACTGAATAAGTGAGTCAGTCCAACGGAAAATGTGGGCATAAGTGTTATCGGAAATCCATAGAGCAGGCGTAAAATAGAGCCACTCATTCTACGGGGGAGGGAGGGAGAGAGAGTGGGGTGGGTGGGTGCTTGTGGGAGGGGGAGGGGAGGAAGGGGGCGGATGTGGAAGGGAGGGAGGGAAAAGGGTGAAAACAAATCGAGACGGGAATGTGTGAGGCAGAATGAAGAGGGAAGGGATATTAAAATGGTATGTGTGTGTGTGTGTGTGTGTGTGTGTGTGTGTGTGTGTGTGTGTGTGTGTAGGGAAAGGGGTATAGGGGGTCTATTAAAAGGACTCGCAGAAGATGAAAGTAAAGAAGTTTCTGACGTAAATCTGACGAGAATATAAAAACAAAGGAGTCACAGGAAGGGAGGCGGAGTGTGTGACAGGCGAAGGCAGCGACGATGAATAATGAAGCGGGGAGGAAGGGAAGGAGGAAGAAAAGGAAATGGATTTTTTTTATTTTAATAGTAAACATATTTTGAGACGACCATTAAATATTACGAGAGAAATTATATAACACTCCGATTACTACTACTACTACTACTACTACTAATACTTTTTTTTACTACTACTTTTACTACTACTTTTTTACTACTACTACTACTTGTAACATTACTAAATAATATATAACAAACAATAACGAAATAATAAAGCCGTGAAACAAATTTATATAGAATGACTATAAAAAAATCTCGACATAAACACTTAAATTATTACTACTTCTACTACTACTAATACTTCTAACACTAGTAAATAATATATAATAAACTATAGCGAAATAATAATGCCAAGAAACACATTTAAATAGAATGAATATATAAAACTCGACACATTATCGTAAATACTCAAACTTTAAATCACACCAAACTGACCTATCTTCATTTTTAAGTGTT
The DNA here is from genome assembly GCF_024679095.1 of Eriocheir sinensis. Taxonomy (NCBI): domain Eukaryota; kingdom Metazoa; phylum Arthropoda; class Malacostraca; order Decapoda; family Varunidae; genus Eriocheir; species Eriocheir sinensis. The sequence continues at coordinate 4,292,125 of NC_066523.1, forward strand.
ACGCGCAGCAGCTTAACCCCCCCCCCCCCCCCAACACACACACACACCTCGTTCTCCTCCCCTTAATGCCTCTCGCCTGTCTCCCCTCCATGCTCCCCTCCTCCTCATCCCCTCTCCCCCAACCGGACACCTCCCTCCCTCCCCCCTCTAAGCCCTCTCCTCCTTCAGCATGGTACTAGGCGCAACTCTGACCCTTCCCTCCCCCTCCTGCAGTGCGTGTGTGTGTGTGTGTGTGTGTGTGTGTGTACCTAAGTAGGGAGGAAAAGAAAAGCTGAAGGTTTGTCGAGCCTGATGAAACTATCTCTTCTGTATGGGAGAGAGAGAGAGAGAGAGAGAGAGAGAGAGAGAGAGAGAGAGAGAGAGAGAGAGAGAGAGAGAGAGAGAGAGAGAGAGAGAGAGAGAGAGAGGTGAAAGGCAAACCCCGCCCGGAAGTATCTCTCTGCTGATATTTTAATTGCCTCCCCCTCCCCCCTCCCTCGCCCCCCACCCCACCCTACGACCTTACCCCCCACACACACATCACCCTACATCCTTAGCACCCCTCCTACTACCCCTCTCCCTCGAACCACGCGCCCAAGACAGCCTTCACCCTTCCAACACACGTCTGCAAGGCCCAAATTAGCATAAACACCGTACTCTACATTTCGCCTTTATTTTACGCTTTTTAAGAAGGTCCGGAGGGAAGGAAGAAGGAAGGGAAGGAGAGAAAGAGAACCTCCATTCATTACGTGATGCAAAGAGAGAGACAAAGAGAGAGAGGGAGGGAGGGAGGACGTAAAGAGAGAAAGGAGAAATGCAACAAAGGTGCAAGCATGAGAGAGAGAGAGAGAGAGAGAGAGAGAGAGAGAGAGAGAGAGAGAGAGAGAGAGAGAGAGTCAGTAGGCTATACGACGTCTGCATTCAATTAATTAACCACGCGCCGCTTTGGCTATCTTCCGTCTGTCGAGCACCTCTTCCCCTCCCCCCTTCCCCCCCTTTGCAAACACCCCCCACTCGCGCCATACGTATCTTTTTCCCTCCTAACTGTAAAAATGCCTCACCCATCCCTTCATCCTCGACCTTCCCTACCTTCCTCTCCTTCGGCAAACCCTCGTGTCGTGTCTTCCCTTCCCTTTCCTTCCCTCCTTTTAACTTGCCGTGCCTCCCTCCATTCCCCCATTTTACTGAGTGCGAGGGGGTGAGGAGAAGAAACTGAAGAAGGAGGAGAGGTTGAAGAAAATGTAAAGTAGAGAAGCTGATGACGATAACGAGAGAAGACAAAGATGAGGAGATCAACAAGGACGAAAAGGTTTAGGAGGAGGAGGAGGAGGAGGAGGAGGATGTATGAGTATGAGAAGGAGGAAGTAGAAGAGGAAAAGGAGGAGGAAGAGGAGGAACAGAAGGGTAAAAATTGCCACGCAGGAAGAAGTTCAAAGCGGCGTCGAGGTCTTTGGGAGCGGAGGCAACCTTTACGGCGGGCCAGCAAGAAAAAAACGGGGCTCCTTTAAAAGTCAAAAGCCTCTACAATGCAGCTCAAAGGGAAGCCTAATGAGCCCTTCATCGCGGGGCTCTCCACCTGACGTGCCGCCCCCGCCCTAATGAACTCCTCCCCCCCCCCTCCCCCCCTCCCCCCCCTTCCCGCGCCTCCTCCTGCCGCCGCCGCCGCCTACCTCGTGTGTCTTCTGTGCCTACTGGTGGCGGCGGCGCTGGTGGTGGTGCAGCCTCCAGGTCTTGGGTCTATTAGTGCCCTTTATGCTCTAGGCCTACAGCAGCCGGCGGTGGTGGTGTGGCGCTGGTGGCGGAGGTGATGATGGTGGTGGGGACGGTAATAATGATGACGATGATGATGGTGATGGTGATGATGGCTGGGAACACTCGAGTCATTTCGTTCCTAGCATGTGTGTGTGTGTGTGTGTGTGTGTGTGTGTGTGTGTGTGTGTGTGTGTGTGTGTGTGTTGCCCGTCGCGGTGCCAGGGCCGCAATGACTGTCACACATTGCTGTCAACAAGAGGCACTAGAGGCGACATGATAATTCTGTCATAATTAATTTTTCATATTCCTTTTACAGTACAGGAGGCAGCTCAAGGACGATACATACTAGATACAAAGGCGAACGCTACACCGCTACTCTCGAAATCAGAGGAAAGCTAGAGCAGCCGAAAGGAAGGGTCAGATACGGTCAGAGGGGCGTCTTGATCCTCCCCCATTGAGAGTGTTCAAGTCGTAGGCATGAAGAGCTACGGGTATATTTCCCTTCTCTTCACAGGTATGTGGCGCCCATTCTCGAACAGGTCAGGTAAAGATAATTCAGATTACATTAAGTTAGATTATGAGATCAGCATTATGTGGGTGACTAAATGAAAGTAGTTTCGATAAAATCATATGTTTTTTTTTTTACAGCAAAGGAGACAGCACAAGGGCACACAAAAAAAGGAAACAATAAAAAAAAGCCCGCGGTCAGTTTTGGAGCTACAACTGAGCGTCTTCACTCGGGGAATGGATCGGAAATATGCGGCAGGTCACCCCAGGGAGAGGCGGTGCATACAGCAGGAGTATTGGGGCCGTGGCGCAATGCCCACGTCGCTGCTGTCATGCACAGTTTCACATTGGCTCATCAGGCACGGGCGAGGGAGGTGGAGCCATAACAGGGACAGACAGGAAAGGAGGACGGTGCAGGAGGGAAGAGAAGGAAGGAGGGAGAGAGGGAAAGAGTGGGTCCAACGTTACCATATTAGGAGGGAAGAGGAGGAAGGAGGGAGAGAGGGAAAGAGTGGGTCCAACGTTACCATATTGGGAGGGAAGAGGAGGAAGGAGGGAGAGAGGGAAAGAGTGGGTCCAACGTTACCATATTGGGAGGGAAGAGGAGGAAGGAGGGAGAGAGGGAAAGAGTGGGTCCAACGTTACCATATTGGGAGGGAAGAGGAGGAAGGAGGGAGAGAGGGAAAGAGTGGGTCCAACGTTACCATATTAGGAGGGAAGAGAAGGAAGGAGGGAGAGAGGGAAAGAGTGGGTCCAACGTTACCATTTTAGGAGGGAAGAGGAGGAAGGAGGGAGAGAGGGAAAGAGTGGGTCCAACGTTACCATATTGGGAGGGAAGAGGAGGAAGGAGGGAGAGAGGGAAAGAGTGGGTCCAACGTTACCATATTGGGAGGGAAGAGGAGGAAGGAGGGAGAGAGGGAAAGAGTGGGTCCAACGTTACCATATTATCGTACTCAGCTCCTTATTTTTACAGATTTCTGACCCCAAAACTGTCTTCTGGACCCCAATAACGAGATTCATTCATAGTTATCGTTAAAATAGTTAATTCCTGATGTTTCTTGCCAACAGTTATACGTCAGAAACCGGTAAATACTATGCTCTGAGTACGATAATCTGGCAACGGTGAGTGGGTCAGAGTTGTGGCGGCACTTCGTTATAAGGGTCTGGTATTCCCTGCGTTGACGGGTGAATTTCTGCATCACAGCGCGGCGGGTTACTAACGGGGAGGCAGTGCTCTAACTTCATCATCAACAACCGAGTTCATGAGCATGTTTTTTCATACCTGCAAATAATAAGGTCGGTATAATAAGACATTCTCGCTTCTCACACCAGCTATTCCTAAAGGTCAAAGAGGGGGTCAGTCGGGTTCTTATGAGTGTTTCTTCAGGTTCATGGTGCAGGAGAAGGGTCACACTACCACCAGGGTTCTAAAACTACTCCTGGAAATGCCCACAACTCCTTTGAAAGCCTTGTCAAATATGTGTTCTTGGGCGACGAAATGTTTTATAATACCACCCCAAGACTCACGTGCAGATGACGCAATGACCCTCATGTACCGAGACCTCACCAACCCACATTATTTTTTATTTTTAAACGTCCGCAAAAGCAATCAGTATCAGCATTACCTTCGTCTCCCAATTCCTTGCGGCCCGCCACCCTTGCCAACACCATGATCATACTCCCCCGCCGACCTCAGCACAAACGGTATAGGCGTCACCATCAACATTCGAACGCAAAACTTCTCGCATCCAAAATACCCCTGGCCACCCCTGCAAATTACCCATGGCCACCCCTGCAAAATACCCATGGCCACCCCTGCAAAATACCCATGGCCACCCCTGCAAAATACCCATGGCCACCCCTGCAAAATACCCATGGCCACCCCTGCAAAATACCCATGGCCACCCCTGCAAAATACCCATGGCCACCCCTAGCATAACACTGCAAGCCTGACCCTCCTCTCGCCTGTCACTGCCGTCAGCCCACCAGCCTATGTACCCCCTCCCACAACACAATGCCGTCTAGTGAGCCCCTCGTCTCCCTTCACATACAATACTGCAGGCCTCTCACCTTTCCCCTAACTATCCTGACCAACTGTTCACGACTCCCGCTCCCCCTCCCCCCCCTCCAACCTGTCACAGTACCACAGCCTACCAGATGCCGCCCAACTATTCTCTTACCTCGTCGCTCCCCTTGTGACTCCTTCCCTCCCCGCCCTACCCAGTGCCCAGCGTGCCCCTTACAAGGCCGGGAGCAGTGATAGAACGTGGACAGCTTACTGCACCCTTCCCACTACTCGATTAGTAACAGTTATGTAATTTACGAATTCTAGGGAAGGGGGAAAGGGGGTGTTTTCTTTCCCCTGCAATGGAAGAAAGAAACCCCCCAACTTTTGAAATTTCTTTGTACTTCCGCTGAAAATGAATGCTTTTGTTACCTCCCCTCCGCGTTGTATGGTGTTATCTCCCCACCCAGTGTTCTATCCCGTCCCTACGCCGGTGCCCGGGCATAGGGGAGGACGGAGCACCTGACAGGGGGACCTTTATGATCTAATAACGAGGGGAGTGAGGGAAGCAGCGTTTACATAATGTAGCCCCGTTGATGGTGACCTCAGCTGCCGGCCTAGTAAGGAAGCAGTTACATCCTCTCTTTGTCTGGTTGCTCCGGACAGCTGTGAGTGCCTCGCTGTCACTGTCTCCATGCAAGGGTTTTCCTGTTATGACCGTGCGTCTCCAATCTGCTGGATTTCCACGGATATACATTCCCCCTCCTTGTTGTGCTCCTCCTCACCCAGCAGCCTTCCCTCACACCCTCTGCTACCGTTCACTTCATTGTTAAGAAGAAGAAGGGAGGAGAAGAAGAAAATGAAGAAGAACAACAACACTAATAATAATAACACTAATAATAACAATGACAACACCACACATCCTCTCCCGCACCCCCACCACTATCAACAACATCCACCACCCCCAACAACACCCCTCACCCCTTCACTCCACCGCTAAGGCAAAGATAATCCCGCAAAAAGAGGCCCTAACGTGAGAACACACAAGCCGCACGAGAACGCCCCACCTCCTTCCTGCCTTGCCACGCGCCTACCCTCCACCTCCCTCAGCATAACGGCGCCAGCTTACCTCCTGCCCCCGCCGCCCCCCTTCTCCCCCACACACTACACCCCCGCCGCCCTGGAGGAGCACCCAGGCGACGGGAAGCGACCAATTACCCCACCCCCCTCTCCTCCACCTCCCTGCCCTCTCCCTCCACCGCTGCTTCTCCTCCGTCTCCATATCTCCACATGAGCCTTGATGCAGAATAAGTAGGTGGTGAGAAGAGGGATCCAAGGAGAGATCATTGCCCTGTAGATGACGGGGAGACGGAGGGTGCACTGGGGGATAGGAAGGAAAGGAGAGAATGGAGCGTGATGGACGGAGAGGAGGATTGCTGGAGGAGGAGGAGGAGGAGGAGGAGGAAAGGGAGACGGTTGAGGTGTGTATGTTTTATAGTAGCAGTAGAAGTAGTAGCAGTGGTAAGCTTGGGTGCAGGACAGAGGGGAACGTAACGAAGAAACAGGAGGAATGGTAAGATTGAGAAAAGGAAAATATGCAGAGTTGCTGAGGTTGGAAAGGTAGGAATAGAGAGAGAGAGAGAGAGAGAGAGAGAGAGAGAGAGAGAGAGAGAGAGAGAGAGAGAGAGAGAGTGGGGGCAGGGGCGTAATATGGAAACAATGGATATCTCTGCAAATCAACCAGAAAACGAAAACAGATGAAGCCGAAATGGGAGACAACAGCGCGGAAACACGGCCAGCAAAATAACATCCTTAGACGCTATGTATCGGCCTTACCCGCTCCTCTCCCATCCCCCCACTTCCATAGCTCAAGAACCAATGACTCTAAAGAACATATCCTTAATGAAGATGTTCGTGTACTGATGAGATGGTGATAGCCCGTGAGTGTGGTGTGTCTGTGAGGACGAGCCAGCCAAAAGTGTGCTATCGTCCATGTGTCGTCCACCCCCCAAGCACGTGTACTCTCCGCCAGGCTCCGTCGAGGCCCTCCCAGGCTCGTCCAGACGCTATCCTCTTTTATATTCGCCGGCCATGAATATTCCGTCTTGTAGGTAAGTGTTGTAAGCTGAGGGTCCTGACGATGCCCCTCAACCCCCTCACCATTATTGTTTTGTTGTTGTTATTATTATTATTATTATTATTATTATTATTATTATTATTATTATTATTATTATTAAAGATTTCAAAATGAACTAGGAGCAAAACGAAGGGAACTTGATGGAAAGAAAGCAATGAAATAAAGACGACAAAATTACTACCACTACTACTACTACTACTACTACTACTGCTACTACCACTAATAATAATAATAATTCTATTACTAATATTTTTATTACTAAGAGTACTACTACAACAACAATAGCAACAACCATAAGAACAACAACAATTACTACTATTACAACTACTGCTACTACTACAGGTACTACTATTATTATCACTACTACTACTACTACAACTACGTACTACTACTACCAATACTACTACTTACTACTACTGGTACTACTACTATTACGACTACTACTACTACTACTACTACTACTACTACTACTGTTACTACTGCTACTAGTACTACTGCTAATAACAAAATAATAATAATGATAATAATAATAATAATAATAATAATAATAATAATAATAATAATAATAATAATAATAATAATAATAATGAAGCTACTACTGATAACAAAAAGATTACAAATTCTCCAACAATTCCCACACAAACAAGTAGCGATAAGTAACCGGATCATCGATAACTTTATCAACTGCAACACGAGTCTTCAAGGATGTAGGAGAAGAGAGATGGAATAATATACAGTAACCTATAATTTTTCAAAAGCTAAAATATAAATCTGTAACATTTTTTTCAAGGTCTATGTAAAGAGGATAAAAATATCTTGATCACAAATTAACATATCTCTAAAATTTACCAAGTGGAGAATCAAAACACACAAACTCACACAAAAAAGATATCTGTGCTGAGTCACCGTACCCAGCCACGTGATTAAGACGCCGATAAGGAGTATTATTACGCTGGGGGGGGGGGGGGGGGTTGTGAGAGAGAGAGAGAGAGAGAGAGAGAGAGAGAGAGAGAGAGAGAGAGAGAGAGAGAGAGAGAGAGAGAGAGATTTTAGCAAGCACACACACACACACACGCGCACACACACACACACACACACACACTCTCTCTCTCTCTTACACACAATCACAGATACAAAAATTGACTGATAAGCAGATGGACAATAATACAAAAATCTTATCATCTCTCTCTCTCTCTCTCTCTCTCTCTCTCTCTCTCTCTGTTATCTCATAGGGCTCGTGTGTCTCAGCAAAAGACAAAAATGGCCTGTCATGAGTGGGTCTGCCTCAGATTACATCGACGTTACACTTTATTTTTTTGCAAGTGTTTTCTTTAGGCGTAAACATTGACAACATGACAGTTTCAATTCCCAGGGAAATGCAAAATACCTACCTAGTCAAAGTAAGGCCCATGGAAGTTACCTTGAGCAAAGAAAACGGCCGCAAGGAATGGCAGGGACTTTGAGGTGACAATCACGGGATACATGAATGTCCTCAACAGTACAATGAGACCGACAACAATACTCTGATGTACTATTAAGGCTTCACCGCAACAGCTTAGTCTGGCATCCCTTTGGCTATTACTGTGTGAAGGTTTGTGCCGCGTGATCAAGGTAAGTATGCTGCTGCCGCGCGTGATCCTTTCCCGGAACGATAAATCCTCCTACGGGTAAAAAGTGTCGAATGAAAAACTCTCCCTCTTGAAAACGTCGTATCAGACTGAGAATAACTGATTGTCCTTTATTAGTATTTCTATGAGGAGTGTCGGTTCCTGTGACACTCCTCTACTCGATAACACTTCCCGAACGAGAGGAAATGTCAAAGAGCGATATATAGCAAGAGGCATCACATTACCCGCTGACGTATGGGGAGGGATAATCTTTGACGGTCATCGGTGTAGTGTTACGCGAGCTGTTCATTTATACAACAAACGACCACCACATCCTGCGACGCGATATGGAGTTAGGAAGTGATTCACGGCCTGGTGGCGGTCTCATAGGGTTAACCTTTAGACAAACCATTTAGCTTAACCTTCTGTTAGGGACGAGCCATTTTGCTTAGAACATGGAGTCTGTGTGTTCGGTATTGCTATGGGATTTTCTCTCTCTCTCTCTCTCTCTCTCTCTCTCTCTCTCTCTCTCTCTCTCAGCACACAACTACGCACCGCCACACTTTTCTGTCACTCTCCCTTAACTGAATCGACGGAAGTGCTTCAGTGGAGGGCAAGGAATCCAGCCGCGTGGGCCGATGTCAACGGGGCTGGAGGAGGAGGAAGGAGGGGGAGGAAGGGAAGATAAGATGAATGATACTGAGAAAGAAAAAATGCTATGTACGGTGAACAAGGCGCTATGGGGAAAGGTAAAAGGTCAAGCTGGGGGATACACTATAGCTGCGCGTTGCCTCGGTGCTCATCTCCGTCGCAAAAGGAGAATTAATGTAAAAGGGAATCAAGAAGGAATTTCGAGGGAACGTAAGGACACAAAAGGAAGAACAATATTAAGAATTCGATTAAAATTAGAGTCTGAGGTAGGAAAACAGGGATGGAAGATAGATGTACTTATTTGAATATTACACAGCAAAGGAATGAATAAAAAAATGAAAGGTTAATTATATATATGGAAATAGAAGAGCAAGAAAGGAGAGAAGAAGAAAGTGTGAGGCGAATTTCAGCTGATTTTTTCCCCTCCCTTCTCTGGCACGAGACGAAAATGCAAATGACTTCTGAAAGCTTCATTTAATTAACGAACAAAACTCATAATGACGAAAATGGGGAACGCCACATGAAGAAGAAAGTGGTGAAGAGGAAGCGATGATGACGAGGAGGAAAAAACAACAACCACAACAACAAGAACAACAACAACAACAACGCAACAACAAGAGCTCGGTTACAAATATTTTTTTTACAGCAGAGGAAACAGTTCATGAAAAAAAAAAAAAAAAAAAAAAAAAGCCCGCTGTTCGCTGCTCCTATAAAAAGCTCAGAGGAGTGGCCGAAAGATAGGTCAGTTTCGGGAGGATATAATCATCACAAAGCGTTTCGGTAATTATGAAGTCAAGAGTGATAAAACTATTGACAATCATGAGAACGATGACGACGGCCTAGGAAAAGAAGAAGAAGAAGAGGAAGAAGAAGAAGAAGAAGAAGAAGAAGAAGAAAAAGAAGAAAAGGATATTAAGAAATGATAAAAGAAAGATGAACAGGAGAAAGAAGATGAAGTTGGGGAAGAATAAAACGAAAAATAACAATAGGAATAATACAAAATAAAAAGATGGAAAACAATAATAATAACAAGAAGAATAAGCAGAAGCAGAAAATAACAAACCCACCAAACAGACGTAAACACAATAACATCTACGATAACGGCAACAATAATAATTAACAATGATAACTTTACTGGTTTTGTCTGGTCCTGAGAGTGTATAAGGAGAGTCAGACCTCGAGAACAGGAGACAAAAAATTGGTCTAGATCAGTTAAGGAGCGATTTGCCGTGTGTGTGCGTGTGTGTGTGTGTGTGTGTGTGTCTGTGTGTGTGTGTGTGTGTGTGTGTGTGTGTGTGAATCGAGCTCCCCCTTCCTTCCAACCCCACTGCGCACATCTCCCCAGTCCCGTCCCCACTATCTCCACTACACTTCCCCTGACCCCTACATTCCCACCGGCTTCCTTCCTGTGACACTTCTCCTTCAGCTGCGTCTCATCCAACTTCCATCCATTCATCTTCTATCTCATCAATTTTCTCATCCTCTCCCTCCACCAAAAACAAAGAGCGATTACGAAAACGAACCGGGCGTAGCTTTGAGCGACCCGAAAATAATGAGTGCAAGTATGTTACCTCCCTGCAGGAAAGAGTATATAAGAGGTAGAAGAGGAAATGAGAACGGAGAAAACTTTTTTTACCTACGGCCCGTAGAGCCGGTAGGCTTTCCTGATGGGTCCCGTTGGTCGGCTACAGCTTGTTAGTGGAACCGGCACGTATTTAATAGTGGCTCCATTCTTGCCTGGCTCATGCTGCTCCTCGGGGTGCCCCCGGGCTGCCTCTTGATCCTCTTGAGAGTTTGATAGTCTGGGTTCATTGGTATTCATCAGGACAGCACGTGTCCCCGCACTGACACAAGCAGCACTCCATAAAGGGGAGCCATTCAGAGGCCTGCGGGTTGAGTATAATTGTTTTCTTCCGATATTCTAATCTCCCACCAGCGCGCTAAGGTTATCTCCTGTACCAGCTGACCGTAGGTTTTTCAGACGTTCGTGGATGGCCTTGCCAAAGGTTAACTTGCCAAAGGTTAAGTTGAACGAAAGTATATGACACTGGGTATTTGCTCATTATAGTTTCCATAAATGCCGTGGAAGAAGTTAAACAAGAGCACTTATTACTTATCCTGTTACGATCCAGAAACAGTAATATTTTGTCCTTTTATCGAGGATATTGCCGCTACTGATGTCAGACTTGCAGGTTGGTCGCTGAGATGTGAGATGTGAGCCGGTTTACATTATTTTGCCGTCTTTCAGCCATCAAGGACTTTGCTCGGTCGTGCTGAGTGAGTGATGATAATGATGAGTGGCTGCTGTACCGGCTCTTCAAGTTCCTCCAGTAGCCGAGGAGAAAGGTCGCCATGTTGTTTCGTGAGGGTCAAGTTGGTCTAGATAATTTTGTCTCGCCTTCCTGCCTGGCGCTTACTTCGGGTGTGTGATTAACTTCGTTCCGTGCAGCAGAGCGCTCAGGGACGAACACTTACAGAAGAAGAAGAAGAAGAAGAAGAAGAAGCAGAAGAAGAAGAAGAAGAAGAAGAAGAAGAAGCAGAAGAAGAAGAAGAAGAAGAAGAAGAAGAAGAAGAAGAAGCAGAAGAAGAAGAAGAAGAAGAAGAAGAAGAAGAAGAAGAAGAAGAAGAAGAAGAAGAAGCAGAAGAAGAAGAAGAAGAAGAAGAAGAAGAAGAAGAAGAGAGAAAGGAAATTAAGAAAGGACAAAAGAAAGATGAACAGGAGAAAGAAGATGAAGTTGGGGAAGAATAAAACGAACAATAATAATAGGAATAACAAAAAAATAAAAAGATGGAAAATAAAAATAATAAAACTAAGAAGAGAAGAAAAAAGCAGAAGAAACAGAAAATAACAAACCCATCCAAGAGACGCAAACACAGTAACAACAACGATAACTGCAACAATAATAAATTGACCTCTCTTTCGGCCACCTCTTTAGATTCTTTTTGTGAGCAGCGAGTAGCGGGCTTTTTTTATTTTGTTATTATTGTTTACTTTTTTGTGTGTCCTTGAGCTGTCTCCTTTGTTGTAAAAAAAAAAAAAATCCTTCTTAACCATTCCGGCGCCCTACGACACACATTTGACATGGCTTTCGGACGAGTGTTTGGCATTTCCAGATGTAGTTTTATGACCCTGCTGGTAGGTTAACCCTTTTTCTAGGCCATGCACGTGAATAAACACTCATGAGAACCCGAGTAATTTGTTTGTCGGCATTTGGAAATAGTTGATGAGTGTGAGAGGCGGAAGCGTCCATGAGTACCACCCTGAGTGACTCGAATTTTTTGTTCAAGGTTTTGGCCACGTGTTTACGGCCGCGAGTCAGTGCACGGCTTTCATTTAATAAGAGACTAATGTTGTATTCAGTTTTCAATCCCTAAGATTGTGTTTCTTAAAGGCCCCTCTAAGCGAGAAAAATGAGAAAAAATCATCATTCAGGCACACCATTTCATAATATATATCAACGCATTTGTGATCAGTTTATGCATCATCTATTTTGGGGGTTTATATCATGGCAAAAATTTGGCCCGTCGCTGGTACACGCTAAAGCCACAAATTTGGTCCGTCGCTGCTACCGGGTTAATGCAAGAACAAACAAATGTTTAATAATACCCTTACTTTGTTGCGTCAGTAATGAAATGAAAAGTTCCCCAAGTTCAGACAGCAAGTACTTTAATTATTTTCGTAGGTCACTGACGTGCCAGACGAACAAAATAAAACACTTCAGCAGGCATCCTCGTAACATGCCATCCGGCTCTACTGCCTGCTGTTCTATTTTTCCATGTTTCCTCATCCTTCATAACACTCAACCGCATGCCTCACCGACGCCACAATTATACGTCACCTGAAGGTTCCTTCCACCCCCCCCCGCCCCGCCTTCACCACACACCCGCCGCTAGCCATCATTCGTATCCGAAAACAAAGGCGAGACACAAACACAGGCCTTACCAAGGTACTTCTGATCAAGTGCTGAAATAATCATAATTATGTATAAACATGATCACGATTTCACAAGATGTACAACTGAGTGTCGATAGAAATAAAAGACAAACTGTCATTATGAAATTGTAAACCAATACTGCGAATGTAAACAAAACACCAAACACCAATACTGTTCTCCTGAAGTGTGGGACCACAGTGGTGAGGAAGACAAAGGAAGCCTCGGTGGCCCTGCGAGGCCTTGAGAACGTAACGGGTTGGCAGCAGCGCTGAAGAAGGAGGCGTGAGAGTGTGAATGACAGCGATGAGTCTGAAGAGAAAACAACCGAAGAGCTGGAGCCATTCAGGAGAGAGAGAGAGAGAGAGAGAGAGAGAGAGAGAGAGAGAGAGAGAGAGAGAGAGAGAGAGAGAGAGAGAGAGAGAGAGAGAGAGAGAGAGAGAGAGAGAGAGAGAGAGAGAGAGAGAGAGAGAGAGAGAGAGAGAGAGAGAGAAATTCTGACGAAATGCAAACAATCTAGGAGGCGTAGGTTTAGCTTTACGTTTTTTTTTCTATTGTTTCTTTTTTTTTCGTAACTAAACGTCATCTTGTTCACGTTGTAGACAGCGAAATGCGGGGAATAAACTCCGTGGACTTCACTTCCTCATAATACACGCTCTCTCACTCTCTCTCTCTCTCTCTCTCTCTCTCTCTCTCTCTCTCGTCTAGGCCTAGCGGAGTGCCAGGGGGCGGGGGGGCGCGGTGAGGGGAGTCAAGGCTGTATTGACACGCGCTCGGGAGAACTCGCCGCCTAAGTTAATGTCAATAAATCGCTTGATCTTGGACAAACTGAGATATTTGAATAATTTCCCGCGAATTACAGTTGCTCCCCGCCTCCCCCACTCACTCCTCTGTGCCTACCCTTCTCTCTCTCTCTCTCTCTCTCTCTCTCTCTCTCTCTCTCTCTCTCTCTCTCTCTCTCTCTCTCTCTCTCTCTCTCGGTGCCTCAGGCTGGTAAGGGGAAAAGAGGTAAATAAAGGTGTAACTGAGCGCCGTGTGTGTGTGTGCGTGTGTGTGTGCGTGTGTGTGTGTGTGTAAACAGACACATATCCCTACACATGTACATTGAATGCTAGACATATACATATACACAGAGAGGTTGAGAGATGGATTTGTAGAAATAAATACTCTCTCTCTCTCTCTCTCTCTCTCTCTCTCTCTCTCTCTCTCTCTCTCTCTCTCTCTCTCTGTCCATCTATTTTTATTTATCTCCATTTTTTCTCCTTTTTTTCTTTTTCTTTCTTTATTTAGCTCTTTCCTTTATTCCTCCTTCATTTATTTGTTTCTCTCTCTCTCTCTCTCTCTCTCTCTCTCTCTCTCTCTCTCTCTCTCTCTCTCTCTCTCTCTCTCACACACACACACGAGGTCAGGCAGGATATCGGAGAGTTGGAAAGAGCTGAGAGGGGAAGGTTAAGGGGAGAGAGAGCGAGGGAGGAGATGAAGGGGAGACTCTGAGGGGGCAGTAAGGGGAGGGGGCGGGGCGGGGGGCGGGGCGGAAGACTAGCCAGGTCGCCATAAATATCAGGGACTACGCCTTCCCCTCACTCCATAAGCACATCGAACGCTTAACAGAGAAAAAAATGAGAGAAAAAAAATCACCCGCGAGCCTGAAGGTCGTAATGTCATTCTTATAAGAGAAGAAAAAATTCGGCAGTGGGCCAGAGAGAGAGAGAGAGAGAGAGAGAGAGAGAGAGAGAGAGAGAGAGAGAGAGAGAGAGAGAGAGAGAGAGAGAGAGAGAGAGAGAGAGAGAGAGAGAGAGAGAGAGAGAGAGAGGGAGAGAGAGAGAGAGAGAGAGAGAGAGAGAGGGTGGGGGTAAGGAAAAATACGACAGCAATATTAAAAGCAAAAAAAATGAGATTAAAGAAAGAAATAAAAGAACAAAAAAGGGGAGAAGGAAGTTGAATAGCGAGGGGAAAAGGAGGAGGAGGAGGAGGAGGAGGAGGAGGAGGAGGAGGAGGAGGAGGAGGGGGGAGGGATGACCACCATGACTACGGCGATAAGAGGGGAGAGAAAATGGGGTGACGATGGCTGGGAGGAGAAAGGAAAAAAAAGAGCAGTTAACGGGAGGAAGGTCAGGAGGGAAAGGAAGAGCAATAAGGAATGAAAGTGGAGCAAGAAGACACAGAAGAATAAAGCAATAAAGAAAGGAAGTGGAGGAAGAAGACAAAGAAGAAAAAGAGAGAGAAAAAACAGGATAGGCGCAGGGGAAAGTGGACACCAAAAAAAGATCAAGTAGGAAATAAAATAATAAAACAAAGAGAAAACAGGAAAGCAGAAAAGAATAGAGACTGGGAGTGAAAAAAAAGAAAGAAAGGAAAAGAGACGGAAGAGGGAAGTGAGAGGAGACGAAAAGGAGACCAGGGAAGAGAAAACGAAGGGGGGAAAGAGATAACAGAAGAGTGAAAGGAATGGGAACGAAAAGGAAACGAGGAGGAAGGAAAAGGAGGAAAGGAAGAGAAAACAGGAGAGACAAGGGTGAGTGAGGAGGCAATGCATGGAGGAAGAAATGAAGGAGATAGGAAAAGAAAACAGCAGAGGGAAGGCTGAGTGGGGAGACCATGGAGGAAGAAATGAAGGAGAGGAAAAGAAAACAGAAGCAGGATGAGTGGGAAGACCATGGAGGAAGAAATGAAGGAGAGGAAAAGAAAACAGAAGCAGGATGAGTGGGGAGACCATGGAGGAAGAAATGAAGGAGAGGAAAAGAAAATAGAAGTAGGATGAGTGGGAAGACCATGGAGGAAGAAATGAAGGAGAGGAAAAGAAAACAGAAGCAGGATGATTGGGGAGACCATGGAGGAAGAAATGAAGGAGAGGAAAAGAAAATAGAAGTAGGATGAGTGGGAAGACCATGGAGGAAGAAATGAAGGAGAGGAAAAGAAAACAGAAGCAGGATGAGTGGGAAGACCATGGAGGAAGAAATGAAGGAGAGGAAAAGAAAACAGAAGTAGGATGAGTGGGAAGACCATGGAGGAAGAAATGAAGGAGAGGAAAAGAAAACAGAAGTAGGATGAGTGGGAAGACCATGGAGGAAGAAATGAAGGAGAGGAAAAGAAAACAGAAGTAGGATGAGTGGGAAGACCATGGAGGAAGAAATGAATTAGACAGGAAAAGAAAACAGCAGAGGGATGTCTGAGTGGGGAGACAATGCATGGAGGAAGAAATGAAGGAGAGAGGAAACATAACACGAAACAAGGGAAAGGAAACGAAGCAGTAAAGGAGGGAGAGGAGGAGGGAAGGATAACAAGAGGAAGGAGAGGAAGCTAATCACAATGGCGGAGCAGGGGAGGGGAGAGAAATGGCAGTTTGAGGAGAGTTGAGGGAGAGGAGGGAGAGGAAAGCGCCTCTCATACCGCCCCAATCCTGCAACTGGCTGGACGTTGTGCCTGTCTGTCTGTCTGTCTGTGTTTAAATATGTATGGTAACCTCTCTCTCTCTCTCTCTCTCTCTCTCTCTCTCTCTCTCTCTCTCTCTCTCTCTCTCTCTCTCTCTCTCTCTCTCGTAATAAGTTTTGCAAAGAAAAATCAAGAAAACTCTCTCTCTCTCTCTCTCTCTCTCTCTCTCTCTCTCTCATAATAAGTTTGGTAATATGAGTAAAAAAAAAATAAACGTAAAAGATTGAACTTATGAAAGAAAAAAAAGCATAAAAGTTTAAGTGAAGTGCCGATCACCTTTCAACACACACACACACACACACACACACACACACACACACACACACACACACACAAAGCTGCCCATCCGATTAGCGCCGGGCCGAACGACAGGACAAAGGGGCGTCGCTTCCAACACTCGGGATGACTGCTGTCTTAACCCGATCAGCCGCAACCCTCGCGACACATCAGCGCAACACCTGAGCTCACTGCGCCCTGATGCCGCCACAATGGAACGTAACATCGAGACAACACAACACCCACACAGCGTAACAGCCACGCAACACAACCCAATGCAACGTAACACCTATATACAACACAATCCAATGCAGCGTAACAGCTATACAACACAACCCAATGCAGCGTAACACCTATATAACACAACCCAATGCAGCGTAACACCAGCGCAACACAACACAGCACACCAAAACTTCAATAGCTGTGCACTCAACACTCTCACAACGCGTCGGTTTATAATACAACTCAAATTTGCAAGACATGAAATCCGTAAATGACGCCAATACAAAAAAACACAACACACAAAAAAACCGAGACAACACAAAGCCGAAGAACACCACGCAATGCAATACAATACAACACATCATCAATACAAGACAAGCAATGGGCAACACAACACCATATAACACCATAAAAACTCACCACAACACAAGACAACACATCATCATCCCACCATCACCCCGGCAACACCACACCTCCGTCATCCCCGCAACACCTCCTTCCTCAACACACCAGCACGTTCACCCATTTCTATCCCTGCATCGTCACCATCTCCTCCTCTCACTTCCCTAACCCATCCATCCTTGGCCTCTGTTCTTCTAACCTCACCCTCTTAACTTCACCTTATTACCCCAATCTACCTAAAACACATCAATCTTAGCCGGCAAGTCTTCCCATAATCCTGCCAAACCCCATTACTCCAAAATCTCCTAAGAACACAAGGAGTCCGCAAGAGATCAGTCGGCTTAGGCAGCTCTGATAACCTTAACACAACTGTACCTCCCATACCCACGAATTCACCAGATCTTTTCCTCGAAGGTTGTCTATCGTATTGGCACTCCCTCCTTCGACTCCAACTCTCCACCCTGTCCCCCCACATCATCATCATCATTCCTGCCTCTTTCACTTGTACACAACACGATATATCTCACTAAAATAAACACCACTAAAACCTTTCCTATAGTTCACGCTGCGTACGTCCGTTTCGACATCTGGTAACACCTTTTCACGGCCAGCTCGCCATCACATCGCATTTCCTCCTGCTTTCCCACCCCCGTCCCTCCATGCATCCCGCCCTCCCGCCTATACATAAATGGAACCTAATCCCTTACTTTTCATTACAACTACAACAAAAACTACAAGCGCCTTTTTCCATAATAATGCTCGCCATCACATCGCATTTACTCCTGCTTTCCCACCCTCGTCCCTCCATGCATCCCGCCTTCCCGCCTATACATAAATGGAACCTAAGCTCTTATACTTTTCATTACAACTACAACAAAAACTACAAGCGCTTTTTCCATAATAATGCTCGCCACCGTATCCCATTTCCTCCTGCTCTCCCACGCACATCCCTCTATGCATCCCTCCCACCCCGTCATCCCTAATACATAACATCAACACGGCACAACATAACATCCGCATGACAAAAGACAGTGCAGGAAGCGCAACACGACACAACACAAGGTTCCACCCACACGAGGGAACACCATTATAAACCGAAACAAGACAACGCAACACAGCACGAACACAATCATCACAGACCACATCAACATAAATCAAATAATGGACAACGCAAAACCCATATAATAAAACAGCTCACCACAACACAATACAACGCAACGCAACACTCACACCCTTCCGCGGCACTCGAGGGTCAAGGGGAGGGTGGCGGAGACGGAAAAAAAAATGTAAGGAAAACGGAGAGGGTGAGGAAGGGAGCATCTCTATAGGGTTCTCAAGGGCCGGGGTGGGGGTCGAGGGAGGTCCAGTTGGCACCCCCAGTAACAGTGCACGCCGGCAACTCCATGGGGAAGGATTCTTAGGCCTCGGCCACACGCACACGGACGCACACGCACGCACGCACACATATACACATGGTTCGGGATATTTACAAACACACGCAGACAGAAGAAATATGGCTCCTCCTTCCTGAGACAGATTCACGTCCTCGACACACACACACACACACACACACACACACACACACACATAACCACAAAAAAACACTTTTTTATTTATACTCCATAGTAATGACCAGAATTATAGTTTTTTTTTATCGTTATTGTTTGTTGTTGTTATATTTGTAATTGCTGTTATTGTTGCCGCATTAATCATTCTTGTTATTATTGATGTTCCTGGTGCTGTTAAGTTTCCTCTGTGTTTGTTTGTGTGTGTGTGTGTGTGTGTGTGTGTGTGTGTGTGTGTGTGTGTGTGAGAGAGAGAGAGAGAGAGAGAGAGAGAGAGAGAGAGAGAGAGAGAGAGAGAGAGAGAGAGAGAGAGAGAGAGAGAGAGAGAGAGAGAGCGCTAAAAGAACGGCGGCGAGGGAAGATGTGAAGGGGAAGGAAAGATCCCAAGATACTGTGTAGGCCACATTCTGAGGGCCTCGCATCACGCCTCCCTCCCTCCCTCCCTGCCGCCTTCGTGGGGGTGAAGGGCGGGGCAGAGTCGGGATCAAAATGTGAGAAGCAAGACCTTCCTCCGCTGGCTGGCTCATGGCGACGTGGACGTGCTGCTGAACGCGACGACGATGGTGACGATGATGTGGTGGCAGTGGTAATATGTGGCGGTAAATTACACATATCATACCCGGGACAGACAGGCTAATGGAGAGGCTTAAAACACCTTGCAAAATTACACGTGTTAATTTTTTTTTTTTACAACAAAGGAGACAGCTCAAGGGCACAAAAAAAAGTAAACAATAATAAAAAAAAGCCCGCTACTCGCTGCTCACACAAAGAATCCAAAGAGGTGGCCGAAAGAGAGGATGAGTCACACGGTAAATAATAAACATTACAACATTTTCCCCTTACATAAAACACTAACCGTAATTTTCTTTTAAAGAGTTGCGGCATAAAACTCGCGCCGCATTTTATCATTTCTTCATTTCCTTTTGACATTAGAAACAATTTCATGTAAACTTTCCTCCATCACTATTTTTTGTACACACTCACGTGACAAGTGTAATGAACTCACATATTTTTCACATCACACACACACACACACACACACACACACACACACACACACACACAGAGAGAGAGAGAGAGAGAGAGAGAGAGAGAGAGAGAGAGAGAGAGAGAGTTTTCTTGATTTTTCTATTGCAAAACTTATTAAGAGAGAGAGAGAGAGAGAGAGAGAGAGAGAGAGAGAGAGAGAGAGAGAGAGAGAGAGAGAGAGAGAGAATGGTGGCAGTGTCGTTTATATCAATGCTTACGCCGTGCTTATATGTTAATTAAGCAAATTTCACTGATTTCAGCTGAGTTTTATTTTTATAGCGAATTCAGTGGCAAACTCCAGCAGGTGACAGATGAATTAAACCGAGAAACTCAATGAAAGACAACACGACTAAAGATGTTTTTTAGCAATTATGATCAAATAAAAAAGAAATCGAGGAAATCAAAAGAAAAACAGTATATATATGAATACGTGTACCTAGGGCAAAAATGATGAAAAAACTCGCTCACTGTCTATTTATCGATGTATATATCTATATCTATCCGTGTGTGTGTGTGTGTGCTGCAAACTGGTGAGCACGTTTAAGCAGGATCTTACCGGTGGGATCAAGAAAGGATTATTACAACTGTTCACTGCGTCGCGGCGCCAATGTTGTGAAGCGACACGCCGGGACGCTCCGAGGTGGGGCCGGCGGCTGTCCTTGGCGCGGCGCGGGTACAGATAAGCGTATAACCTGGCGAGGCTTGAATGTCACACAATAGACGCATTAACTGATATACACTCTGCCTGTCTCTCTCTCTCTCTCTCTCTCTCTCTCTCTCTCTCTCTCTCTCTGTCCTACATACCCAAGAAGATACTTATATGGAGAAAGTGCATAGGCTTAGGTGTGTGTGTGTGTGTGTGTGTGTGTGTGTGTGTGTGTGTGTGTGTGTGTGTGTGTGTGTGTGTGTGTGTGCATAGGCCTACCTCGGCGGTCACTAGACTTTTTACACGGAGGGAAGGAGGCAGAAAGGGAGGGAGAGGGGATTATGGAAGGGTGAAGAGAGGCTGCTTGAGTGCATTAGAGGGTGAAGGGAGAGGCGGCAGAGGAAGAGGAGGAGAAGGAAGAGGAGGAGGCAAAGAAGACAGAGGAGGAAGGAGGTGGAGGAGGATTGGGCGAAGGAGAGAGGAGGAGGAGGAAGAGGATGGGGCAGCGAAGGAAACAGGAGATGAAGAGGGAATAGGAGAGAGAAAAGAAGTTGGGAGAGGAGTATATAGATGATGATGATGATGATTGTGATAACTAAGATGAGGAGTATGAGTAACAGATGGTGGGTGCAGTAACCGGCTTTTTTTTCATATTTGTTTCCTTTTTTATGCCCTTGAACTGACTCCTTTGCTGTAAAAAAAAAAAAAATAAATAAATAAATAAATAAAATAAAAATTGGGAAGAATCATGAAACGGATGTCGGAGTAATTAAGTCATAAAGGAGGAAAGACTTTGAACAACAAGGTATGGAGAAGATAGTAATACGTGCCTTCAGAAGAGAGGAAAAAGGGTACGGAAGAAAAAATAATAGGGAATCATGTATTGGGTGTGCTGAGTTTCTGTAGGGTCGAGAGGTCACGGATTCCCTTAGTCTTTTTTTTCCTGATCCTCTTACTTCTCCTCCTCTTCTAGATCCTCTCCTCCAGCTTCATCTTTTGCTCCTTCTTCTTCCTCTTCCTCTTCTCCTCGGTTTCATTGTCCTCCTCTCTTCCTCATTCTCCTCGTTTTCCTCCCTTCCTTCGTCTCATTATTCCTCTCTTCCTCATACATAGCCGTCAACATCTTCTCTTCCTCCTCCTTCTTCTTCAACGTCACTCCCTTCCTTAGTCTCCTTATCCTTCTCTTCCTCATACATAGCCGTCAACATCTTCTCTTCCTCCTCCTTCTTCTTCAACGTCACTTCCTTCCTTAGTCTCCTTATCCTTCCCTTCCTCATACATAGCCGTCAACATCATCTCTTCCTCCTCCTATCTCTTCAACGCCCCCGCCACCACCCTCCCCTACCTCTGCCTAGTCCTCCTCCTCCTCGTCAGGCGGTTCTTCATCACTGTTTCTCACAATCATCCACAAAAAGGCAGCTATTTGACACCATCTTTGTCATCATTACCACTAGCAACCACAACCGAGTCTTTCCGCTGCCAACCACTACCACCACCACCACCATTAACAACAACAACAACAGAACTCACTATTTCGAACATCCCAAACCAATATCATCTCCAGGCTTTTAATCATCACCATCACTAGTATCATCACCACGCACCCGTCGTCACCACCACCACCACCAACAACAGGACTCACTATCTCGAGCATCCCAAACCACTATCATCTCCAGGCGACTTTCAATCATCACCATCATCACCACTACCATCACCACGCACCCGTCGTCACACCGCCAATCACGATCAGGCAGCCAACGCACTAAAACAAACCTATAAACCGGGGGATAATGACTCCCGTGACTCCCTCGTGCGGTCAGACAGTGAAGGTTCGGCTGCTCGCGGTCGTTTTCAGCCTCTTCACGCTACGAAAAAAATGCTCCAATGCTCTTAAGTCTTCCCTCACACGGCTATTCCTTCCCTACACCTTCTGACAAGCCCTCCTACTCGCCTGCCTACCCCTCCATCGCCTTCTCCGCCACGCCTTCCTGCTATCTCTCTGCCTCCCTGCTTGCCTCGTCTTCTCTTCCCACCTTGTGCCATGCCCTGCGCCCGCTCCTTCCTCGCCTTCTTCTCCCCTTCACCTACTATAGCATGCCCTCCTGCTGCCTGCTTGCCGGCCTACCTGCTTCTCTGTCTGCCTGCCCCGCCCTCGCTTTCTCCTCCCTGCTTGCCTTCTTCCCTTGCAGCCTACTCCTTCCCAGCCTTCTGCTTATTTCCACCTTACCACACATCTTCCTGCTGCCTGCTTACTACCCCGTAATTTTATCCTCCCCTCCACCTTGCCATACACCCTCTTGCTGCTTGCCTGTCTGCTTGCCTGAAACCTACTCCACATCCTGCAACATATAAATAGTGTTACATGCAAGTTGTTCTTCAGTCAGCGGGAGTTGTGCTGAATGTAGATGTTGTGTGTGTGTGTGTGTGTGTGTGTGTGTGTGTGTGTGTGTGTGTGTGTGTTGTAAAGGTTCTACGGGAAATATGTTATGATGGTGATGGTGAATGTGCCGCTGGTGATTGTGGTTATAACTGAGGTGGCAGTGGTGGCGGTGGAAGGTGGAGAGGCGCAACCTAGGCCTACCAGCCCCCAGACAGACTACTAACCAGGCTCGCTCGCTGGCCAGACACGCACGCGGTAGGCCTACGCGGTGATAGAGGGAGGGACGAGGGGGACACGGGTGGAGGGAGAGCAGTGCCGCACAATTGGCACTCTTCCCCCACGCCTAAAATCGACGGTGCCAAGCTGCTCTACAATGACCTCGACCCGCCCCTGGGACAACGGGAGGAAGTCATACACACGCACACACACACACACTAAAAATAAATAAATAAATAAATAAAAAATAAATAAATAAATAAATAAATAAATAAACACACACACACACACACACACACACACACACACACACACACACACACACACACACACACACACACACACACACACACACACTTATCAACCACTTGAATTTTCTTGGAAATAACGAAACATCCGTTATTTGTTGTTCAAGTGCAGGTGCAGTTTTTCCTCCTGCGCCACCCTGCCCCTCTGACCACGCTTTCCTTCCTCTGCTGAGCGTGGCCGTGGACACGTATCCTCACCCGCTCTGAACCCCCAGGACGCCACTCCACCTAACCTTTGCTACAGAGTCTCGGAAAAACAAACCGTGTATAATGAATAAAAATAAAAATAACGTTTAATTTGTATTTCTTGGAAGGACGACGACGGCTTGGTGACCTAATTAACGTATTTAAATCAGTTCAGGGGATTTGCAATTAGTTATAGAAAGATCTTAGAACTTTGAGCACTGGATACAAAGTAGATAAACTAAGGCTCGGGAAGGAGATACGTGAAAACTAGTTGATGTTTACAGCAATGGATGGGTTGAACAGCTTGAGCACAATATTTTTTTTATGTATTAATGTAAATATGAAAAAAAGGTTAGACAGATAGATGTATGGATGGACGGAGCATATGTAGACAGTCTTGCATCATGTATCTTTGGATCCTTGTGCATCCTTGTACATTAACCCGTCCGCTGCGATTGGCACGGATTTCGTCTTC
The DNA here is from genome assembly GCF_024679095.1 of Eriocheir sinensis. Lineage (NCBI taxonomy): Eukaryota > Metazoa > Arthropoda > Malacostraca > Decapoda > Varunidae > Eriocheir > Eriocheir sinensis. The sequence goes on from NC_066523.1 coordinate 4,315,832, forward strand.
ACTGGTAGCCTGATAACACATACTCCCAGGTCTTTCTCTGTCTCTGTGGTGGATAGTGGAGTGTTTCCCATGTATGTGGAATTGATGTGCTGGATATCACTGAATTGTAGCAGCCACTTTTTGTTCCATTCCTGTAGCTTGGTGATGTCTTCTGGTAGGAAATCCGCAGTCAAAGGGTTAAAGTCCCCGGTAGTCTTCTTCCTTGTTTCACACACCACTCACCGCGAGCAGCTTGCGAGACACTCCTCACATCTCACCAGCCTCGTGGATCTCCTGTTGTTGTCTCGCGTGTCTCTTGCCGTATTCCAAGCTAACCCTTACTAGGAGATATCAGTCATTATCACCTCAAAACCAACGGCAACTTCTGTATTGTTTTTCGCCTCCGTTGAATTCCAAACACTTCACTTCCTACTACATTTTTATTGGCATATTTACGACATACAATCACTATAAAAAAGGAAAGCAGTATGTTGGATGTTACCATAAGCCCGTAAAGATGGTTCATAGAAGGCCTGCAGGGGACGGGGGATGGCGTATTGTTATAGGAATTGAAGCAGAGTGGTTGGCCTTGAAGCAGAGGGGTTGGAATTGAAGCAGAGGGGTTGGAATTGAAGCAGAAGAGTTGGAATTGAAGCAGTAGGGTTGAAATTGAAGCAGAGGGGTTGGAATTGAAGCAGAGGGGTTAGAATTGAAGCAGAGGGGTTGGAATTGAAGCAGAGGGGGTAGAATTGAAGCAGAGGGGTTGGAATTGAAGTAGAGGGGTTGGAATTGAAGCAGAGGGGTTGGAATTGAAGCAGAGGGGTTGGAATTGAAGCAGAGGGGTTGGAATTGAAGCAGAGGGGTTGGAATTGAAGCAGAGGGGTTGGAATTGAAGCAGAGGGGTTGGAATTGAAGCAGAGGGGTTGGAATTGAAGCAGAGGGGTTGGAATTGAAGCAGAGGGGTTGGAATTGAAGCAGAGGGGTTGGAATTGAAGCAGAAGGGTTGGAATTGAAGCAGAAGAGTTGAAATTGAAGCCTTCGACGGGAGAATCGTATTAATGCCGTCACCTCACCACCACCACCACCACCAGACGTCAACCGCAACTCACCCAAAAGAAGACACATCGCAATCTCCACTTCACACCATAAACCAAACATCCCCGGTATCACCACGCCCATCACCATTACTTATACCATCATCTTCACCACAACCTTCCCATCATCACAATCACCACTCACTCCACGGTCGCGCATCGAAATACCATCATTCCACTGAAAATACTGACCTTAATTAACCTGGACTACTATTACCCCTACCACCACCACCACCACCACCACCATCAGCAGTCCGGTTTTCTCCCAGACTAGGAATATCACCACCCACTCCACTAAGACCACGTCCTGCCCACTAACACACTAGACTCGCCACCATCACTGCCAATAAGGACACGAACAACAAAATTTCCACCTAGGCTTGAGGGATGTCACCACCCACTCCACTCAGACCACTTACTGCCCACTAACACACAAAATTTGCCTTACCTTGAACAAGACTCACAACCATCACTACCAACAAGGACACAAACAACAGATTTTCACCTAGGCTTGAAGGATATCACCACCCACTCCACTGAGACCACTTACTTTCCACTAACACCCTTACCGTACCTAATCTAATTCTAACTTGAACTATCACCACCACCACCAACAACAACAATAACAACTAATTTTCACTCAGACTTCAAGAATACCACCAACCTCCTCTCTACTACACTCTCTCACTTCCTACTAACACACTAACTAACCTAACCGAACCTTTATTATCACCAAGACTGCCACCATCACCACCACCACCACCACCACCACGGACAACAACAACCAATTATCTCCGAGACTTTAACCCGGTAGCAGCGATGGGCCAAATTTGTGGCTTTACCGTGTACCAGCGACAGGCCAAATTTTTGCCATGATTTAAATCCAACAAAATATATGATGCATAAACTGATCACAAATGCGTTGATATATATTATGAAATGGTTTGCGTGAGTGATGATTTTTTCTCATTTTTCTCGCTTAGAGGGGCCTTTAAGATACATGATCCCCGCAGCTAAGGATATCACCACCCTCTCTACCCCACGCACATGCCTCCCACGAACACTCTAAAATTACTTCCCTGGTAGCAAATATACAGTCAAGATAGTATCAATAACAAATTCTTCTTCGAACTAGTCACACGGTCTTAAGCAGCAGCACAACCACATCCACCACCACCACCCTCAACCACACAGTACGGTACATCCCACAACCACACCACAACAAGCATGTCTAATACCCACTATCAATCTCACATCAATCCGTCTTCTCTCCGCCACTTGCCTCTCTCTATACACTTTGTTTCCGTTCGCTTCTTTCTTTTTTTCCACTTCTTCACCCACCACCTCCTCCTCCTCCTCCTCCTCCTCCTCCTCTTCACCGAACCTGCTCTTCCTCCACTAACCCCCTCTGGCAAGCCGAAAGGTAAGCAAAACATATTTACACCTTAATTGGAAGCAAACGTCATTCCCTTTCCAAACCTCCCATATTTCCTCCTCCTCCTCCTCCTCCTCCTCCTCCTCTTTCTTCTCGCCCAGTTACTCTTCCCTTCTACCTTTCCTACCGTACCTGTGCCGTGATCTGCTCAAGTGGAAAGCCTAGAGTTGCGTAAGCGAGAGAGAGAGAGAGAGAGAGAGAGAGAGAGAGAGAGAGAGAGAGAGAGAGAGAGAGAGAGAGAGAGAGAGAGAGAGAGAGAGAGAGAGAGAGAGAGAGAGAGAGAGAGAGAGAGAGAGAGAGAGAGAGAATAAAGATCAGCTCACTCGGGACTATATAGTTTCCAATCAAACGAACAGATTCTCATCCTCCAGCGATTCAACTGACGCAAGAGCTGCAGTAGTAGTAGTAGAAGAAGTAGTAGTAGTAGTAGTAGTAGTAGTAGTAGTAGTAGTAGTAGTAGTAGTAATAGTAGTAGTAGTAGTAGTTGATGTTGTTGTTGTTGCTGTTGTTGTTCGTCTCCTTCTTCTTGATGTTGGTGATGGTTATGGTCGTGAGGTGATGATGATGATGATAAGTGGTGGTGTTTATAGTGGTGAAACTGCTGCTGGTCCTCCTGCTTATGAATCTCCTCACTACTGTTTCGCGGCGCAACATAAACAGCAACAGAAAGCGAGTGGAGTCTTGCGCCATTCTGTGTCCCACCAAAGATTGAAAACCGGGGCAGCGGACGTGAGGGTACAAGGCAAACTTTGATCATGAAGCCGTGTGTGTGTGTGTGTGTGTGTGTGTGTGTGTGTGTGTGTGTCCGAACGGAGAAAGATAAATAGATAGATAAATTGGTATATCGATACAGAAATAATAATACGTAGGGGTTACGGAAAATACATTATATAAAAAAATAATGAAGGAAGGAATAAACTGAATAAAGTGGATCCATAACAACAAAGAAAGACAAGGTTTCCTCACACACACACACACACACACACACACACACACACGGCAAGGAAGACACAACACATGGGAAGACCGAAGAGTAGAGAGCGCGCGGGGAGTGGGGGGGTGGGGGAGGGGGGGCGGAGGAGGAGAGGGGGAGAAGTTAAATACCGCAATAGGTCAGCGTAGAGGGAAGGTGTGGAGGCTAATGGAAGGGCAATTATTCATGAGAGAGAGAGAGAGAGAGAGAGAGAGAGAGAGAGAGAGAGAGAGAGAGAGAGAGAGAGAGAGAGAGAGAGAGAGAGAGAGAGAGAGAGAGAGAGAGAGAGAGAGAGGTTAATAATATATATACACAACAACGAACCAGGCGGGAAAAAATAAGATTAGAGCATCCGCAGGGCATCCGTTTGGTCGCTCTTAAAGATCCACTCACACAAACAAAGCGGCGGAGTGAAAGGAAAAAAAGAAGAAGAAAAAAAAAAAGAATTAAGCGTCATCACCCACAGTATCCGGCAATTAACAAAACACACGCGACACTTGTACGAAGAGAAAGGGCACAGAGATAGAGTGATTGATAAGGAAATTCCACTAAAAAAGGTCATATCCTGGAGAGCATGAAAGCCTATAATGCCGGCCCCTCGATATGACTAGAACATTAACAACTATAAACCCTGCTGCTAGAATAGGTAGACTCCCTCTGATTTAAACTTATATTATTGGTGTTTATGTCAACAACTCGGAAGGTACTACTACTGCAACTTCTCCTCTTCCTCCTACTACCACTACTACTTTCTTAAATGTCATTACCATCACTTATAATACAACTTTTCCTAATCAGTCCAGCTCGTTGTGTTTGCCTCCTTTGGCTGGTTCACCTGCTTACCTGCCGGCCTCCACTCTGCTGGGCAGCTTACCTGTGAGAGAGAAACACATGTCAGTCAGTGGTTCTGGGCAGAGCAGGCGTGCTGATAATGATGATGATTAATATTACGATCATATTGATGGTAATAATAATAATAATAATAATAATAATAATAATAATAATAATAATAATAATAATAGTAGTAGTAGTAGTAATAATAGTAGTAATAGTAATAACAACAACAACAACAACAACAATAACAACAACAACTATACCAACAACAACAGTGATGAAGTAATTCTTATGAATAATTCGGCATCATTTTCTTGTTCTTCCCGAGCCCCCACCAGCTTGCGGTCCCCTGGGGAAGCGATGTTTTGGAGGAAGGAGAACAAGTGGCACTCCTTCAGGACATAATCAGGGACTTACTCCCCCAACTCCCGTCCCATCGGAGGACTTTGCCACCTTACCCTCCCAGATCTTCCCCTTTCAATCTAACCTGACAACCTAACGAAACCTGGATAGTAACCTAACCCCGCGATATAGGTAAACCTATCTCAAGTTACTTTATTTACAAACAGAATGTTCAGTAAATCCACGGGCTCACGACCAGCCGAAAAAGACCATTGCTGTTCTCCTAAGACGTATCCAGTCCCCGCAGACAAAACATGCTCCTCACAAGACACCCCCAGTTGCTGCTGCTGTTCCGCCGTGATCTGAGCAAAGTACTCGCTGATCCTGCCCGCTGGGACTCACGTGCCCTGGGAGCCGAACGACAGATGCAAAGATATGTACATCAGCATATAAGCAAAAGATAGCATGCCTTATTTATACCGGTACCGTACTATATTAAAATTAAACTAACTAGAAATTTCAGTAAGCTTTTACACTCTATATATAAGCAAATGAGTTCTTTTTCCATCTTTGCAAATAGAAAACTGCAGCAAAAACACAACCTCCTTCAACTTTATTGATGGAGGTAATAATTAACCCCAAAGCATTAGCAATATAATACTAGTGTTAACAACAATAATAAGAGCATTAACAACAGTGCCATTACACTACTAACACACGGAAGGTTGATCAGGAGTCAGTCAAGCAGATGATGAGACGCATAATGAAAAGTCGTGTTCGAGAGGTGGGGTGAGAGAGCAGTGTGTGTGTGTGTGTGTGTGTGTGTGTGTGTGTGTGTGTGTGTGTGTGTGTGTGTGTGTGTGTGTGTGAGGCAGAGTATGGCGGCGGCAGCGGTGGGAAGAATGATGAATATTTAGCGAGGCGGATGAAGGCAGGTCTCGGGGGACACAGCGAGCAGGTGCGTCGACAGCTGCGATGGATGGCTTATGGTGCGATGGTGACACACACACACACACACACACACACACACACACACTGACACTTGCTGCACCTATCGAACAGTTTATTTTTTACATCAGAGGAAGCACTCAAAGGGAAACAAAAAAGAAAAAAAGGAAAACAAAACTACTGCTCCCCCCCCCAAAAAAAAATGTTGCTTAATCTTTTGCAATATGTCATTTTATTCAGCTGTTTTCGATTCACCTCATAAATTAACGTGTTCACATCCGTTTGCATTTGCTTCTTATGCCTTGGTGATTTGGGTGTGATTTCCTTTTCCTAATGTCGTGAAGTAACAAACATTCCTTCCGTGCAGGTGTGTGTAGTGGTATAGTGCACTGCCTCATACTACCTGTGCGCGAATGCTTCATACTACCTGTGCGCAACTTTTACTTTTTTAACAGGAGAAGGTAAGCCAAGCGCAGAGCAATACATAAACCAAGCCCGTAACACGCGGCTACCATAAAAACAGTACAAAGAAAGATGTAAAAAATAACCAACAACGCTGGTTTTTTTCACTTCCCTCTAAAAGTAGTAGAAAGAAGGAACACGCGGCTATACCATAAAAAGAGTACGAAGACAGACGTAAAAGGAGACAACAAAGCTATTTTTATTTTTCCACTTCCCTCTAAAAGTTGTAGAAAGAAGGAAAAGTACAAGTATACACGTGAAAGCTTCGAATGAGATGAGATACTGGTTAACCCTTGCATTGCGAAGTTGGACTGTGGAGGGATGTCTGTTTAGTACTTGTAACTGCCTGGGTAGTGCATGTCAGTAACGGGCTTTTTTTTTTCATTATTGTTTTTGTTTTTTTACGCCTTTGCAATGTCTCCTCTGTTGTAAAAAAAAAATGTATCTGTCTGTGTTGGACCCTTACAAGTTACTTTGGTTGCTCATCATGTCCCCAATACTCATTCATTTAATATATGTCTTTGTTTTCAGTAATATTCTGTTATCTATGAATACTGTTTTTTTCCCTATTCGATCCAGTTATTGGCGAAGTTATTCTCTCTCTCTCTCTCTCTCTCTCTCTCTCTCTCTCTCTCTCTCTCTCTCTCTCTTCTCCCCCCCGTGGTCAGGAAGCGGCTGGAAACACACCTCTCTCTCCACAGACAAACACACGTGCGGCTGAGATTCAACACCTTTTTACACAATTTTTCTTCTTTTGATGGTCACATTGTCGCCACATTCTGACAGTCTTGCTAGGGTCGGGGGAGAGGTGGAGGAAGGGGGGAAGGAGGCTTGCTAGCGTAGGGGGAGGGGCGGGGAGGAAAGAGGGAGGTGGTAGGTAAAGGCGTAGCTCCCGTAGCATAACTCCCTCCAATACTTAAGCCACACCAAGACAATGATTCACACTAAAGATATGAATCACAAGAATATGGGAGGCGGTGACTTCATCAGCAAGCATTCGGCGTCCAGTCTAAGTGATGATGCCACTCTCTGGGGTGTCACCAAGGTGTGCCCTGCATGCTAAACCCCCGCGAGCCGCTGTGTCCCGAGCCACGAGGGCCCCAATGTGTCCCTAGTTCATCACTGTTTTAAGAAAGAGTTGCTTCGGCTTGCTTACTTCGCCTCGCAGTGGTACGGATGCAGTAAGTTTTGTGGGCGAGTGAGTGCGACGTCGTAGTAATAAAATGTGGGAAACCAATCGGAGGTCTGCTTTGTGTAGCTCTCAGGGACGTTCCTTGGTGCCGGCGGCCTCCACTGGGCGCACGGAGCCTCACTCACGTGGACATCAAAGACACGGATTGTTTTGTTCTTATTTGCGCTAAACTTTCCGCTACAGCAAAGATAACCTATGGAACTTAGAACTGGAGAGAGAGAGAGAGAGAGAGAGAGAGAGAGAGAGAGAGAGAGAGAGAGAGAGAGAGAGAGAGAGAGAGTGTACTGCTTCAATTACTACTACTACTACAACTACTACTACTTCGACTACTACTGCTACTATTACTACCAATACTTCTATACTACTACTACTACTACTACTACTATTACTACCACAAAAAGTAATAGCACTATTACTGGTACTGATGTTGTTGCTGCCGATACAATAAATACGCAACAGAATCAGAACAAGCAGAAGCAGCGGCACCAATATAAACATCGTCATGTGCAGGGCGTGATCGGTAGTTCCAAGTTTGACCGAGTCTCCCCTTGGCGCCAGCACGCCAGTCGTCAGGTGCATTAGGCCCAACTCGCAGCGGCGAGGGCCAGGTAGACACACTCCAATATGTAGCCTGCGTCCCGGCAGGCTACATATTGCCCTTACATCTGCCTCGCCTATCTAAATTCTTCAGCATGGGTAGCGAAGAGGGGCCTTGGGGTCTGGGGAGGCCCGAGGGGGGGGAGGGGGAGAAGTTACCGACAACAGACTCAATTACGAAATTTTCCCGTAGAGAGCCTGATGGAGCGAGAATCTGTTGGGTAGAGGAAGCGGCGAATAATGGGCGTCCGCGCGGTTCTTTATTCTGCCTGTCACGGGGTGGCGACCGCAGGAACACGTTACTCAAGTGATTGTAAGTGGTCCTGTAAGTGTAGGAAAGCCGGACGATGTGATGAAACTAAACTGACAAAATTGAAGGTACAGAATCATTTATGGCGAGATAAGAAATACAAATCTTGGTAAATTCTAGTGAACTGACACTGAAGGAAGAAACATGAGGGGAAGGGACCAGCCGAGCAGGGCTGCAACGCGGTGCACGCCTCGCCTCGCCGCACCTCCAGCCACGGAAATACCGCGTGAGTTACGAGGATTCCCGGCCGACAAAACATGTTGCTCAAGACATCACTAGCACCGTGACAGGTATAATCAAGGTAAAAACAACATAACACAGGTGGTTAAAAGTTATTAATAGTAAGCACAGTATATAGTTGTGGGGAACATGAAGAGCACTACTAATAATAAATGGTATAAGGGCAGACGGCCAGCGATATATGACGTCGAAGCCTGAGAAGGTTGATTCCAACTTGATCCCGAACACGGCCAGCAGGCTTAGCAAGGAGCCGCTAATGCCAGCAGGAGGCGGACGGCCCTGCTGCACCAGTGATATTCCTAGCAGGGGATTGTTGGTGCCGTTTGGTGAAATTTGGCGCCAGTAAGTGGAGTCGGCAGTAATGGAGTGGGACTGACATGCAAGAGATGGGGCTGGCAGGCTTGGGCGAGGGTTGGCAGGCCTGGTGTCAGGTTGCGTAAGGAAGGCGGCGATGACGTGGGTTTGGCACACCGGTAAAAAGTTGGCCGCGTGCTGCTGGCAACGCTGGACGGAGATTCGCTCACGTGATCCGACGAGGGACCGTTTGGCAGCCCGATCCGGTGTTATGTTATTATTACGTTTGTTTATATATATACGTATATAATTTGCTTTGTTTGCCTGCCTCCATGTTCCTCGGTTAAAATCTATTAATTTGCTTTTCTCTCTCTCTCTCTCTCTCTCTCTCTCTCTCTCTCCACGACACGTATTTTCTGTATCACAAGCCGCACACCACGGCCCCCCACAGTCCCGCCGCTCCCCGGGACCCCATCCCCCGCGTCACCAGGCTGCCGCCCCTCCTCGCCGACACCCCTCGCCAACCTTACCGCTGCAGATAAATAAGTAAATTTGACATTTCCTACCTGAGAGCAATGGCGGCGCTGGACATATGGTGGTCGAAGGGAGGGAGATGAATGATAAAGGAGGAGGAGGAGGAGGGCGACGAAAACGAGGAGTAGGAATAGATGGACAAAACAATCTCTACGCGAGTGTGTACATATACATATATATATATATATATATATATATATATATATATATATATATATATAGAGAGAGAGAGAGAGAGAGAGAGAGAGAGAGAGAGAGAGAGAGAGAGAGAGAGAGAGAGAGAGAGAGAGAGAGAGAGAGAGAGAGAGAGAGAGAGAGAGAGAGAGAGAGAGAGAGAGAGAGAGAGAGAGAGAAAATCATTTAAAAAAAGAGAAAAGCTGTAATCAATACATCACATGTGATTCATTGGAAAAAAAAAAAAAAACCTGACCATCCACATCTCACAGCATCGGCTTCCTCCTCCCTTACAGGATTTTCTTGCCCATCACGTCACACAGCAAGGCTGCTCAGTTCCGGCGTGTGTCATTGAGCTTATGGAAGATGTGGTTGGTGAACAGATGCTTGTGGGAATGAAATGAATATAATCGGTCCTGTGAACGCTGCCAGCGATTCCCACGTGTGTTACGTAATTCAAAGGTCAAATGGCTGTCTGCATGATGCACGCAATGACCAACTTGTTGTGCGTCGTGAAGGTCACCCTTAGGTATTCATGTTTTGCACCGCTCTCGCCGGAGACGGTCAAGGCGTGCACCCACCGGTCTGGCAGGTACCGCCGGTGGTGACAGGGGGCTTCTCTCCAAGCTTTAGAGAGTGTTTATAATGCTTACTCCTGGGAGGGCGTCGCCCGCAGGATATCTCCCCGGGGCCGCCGGGGCCATGGAGGCAGCGGCTTGGCCTGAGCGTTATGCTGCTCCCGGGCGGCGAGAACCGGCCACACACATGTTACGATAATTTGCACGAAACATATGAAGGTTGCGGGAGGCCAATAAAGGTGGAGGGTGGTTGATTGAAACGAGCAAAAAGGTTAATGTATGACTCCCTAATAAGATGATAAGTAAAAAAGAAAAAAAATGTGCTCTGACAACAAAAGCAAGGCCAAACATTATTATTATTATTATTAGTATTATCATCATTATTATCATTATTATTACTATTATTAGTATTATTATTATTATAAAAACAATAATATTGATAGATAATACTACTATTGATAATAATTCGTACATTTAACACTAACTTCTACCAGGACTACTTCAGCTACTGATGATGATGATGATAATATTAATAATAATAACTATAATAATAATAGTAATAATAATAATAATAATAATAATAATAATAATAATAATAATAATAATAATAATAATAATACCAATACTACTACTACTACTACTACTACTACTACTACTACTACTACTAATAATAATAATAATAATAATAATAATACAGGAAGAAGATAGAAAAAGGAAGACGAAGAAAAGAAGAATATCAATAAACTGTCACAGCAAACACCACGGATAGCAACAACAACAACAACAACAACAACAACAACAACAACAACCATCATCAGTGCGTGTACACGGCATAACATCACACACCTGGAGCAAGCAGCCATTACAACAGCCGCGACCACTACTTCATCAACCCATCAGCCGCCCAAACATTACAACACTAATAATCACCCGCTGCTGCAAATGCGACTCGATGAGGAGACGAGAGGCGAGGCGAAGGCGAGGAGGCGGACGAAGAGGAGGAGAGAGGTGAGGGAAGGAGATAAGAAGAGAGGAAAGGAGATAGACAGAGCTGGAGAGGGAACGAGGTATTGACAGAACAAGAGGAAGGGAAGGGAAGGTGGAAAGAGCTAGGGTGCGGAACAGGGCGAAGAGGAGGAGAGAGGTGACGGATGGAGATAAGAAGAGAGGAAAGGAGATAGACAGAGCTGGAGAGGGAACGAGGTATTGACAGAACAAGAGGAAGGGAAGGGAAGGTGGAAAGAGCTAGGGTGCGGAACAGGGCGAAGAGGAGTAGGAGAGAGGTAAGGGAAGAAGGTGGAGAGAGCGAGAGGGAAGGAAAGGTAGGGATAGCCAGAGGGAAGAAAAGGAGGAGAGAGCGAGAGAGAGAGAGGCAAGGAGAAAATGTTGAGGCGAAAGCGGAGGAATAGAGAAGTTGGATGTCTTGCTAGCATTGTGAATTTATCCCGGGTGACATGTTGGAGACTGGCAAATGTGTGTGTGTGTGTGTGTGTGTGTGTGTGTGTGTGTGTGTGTGTGTGTGTGTGTGTGTGTGTTATTGGTAGAGACAGACAAAGACAGAAAAAGAAACATAAACAGACAGACATAAAGACAAACAACACACACACACACACACACACACACACACACACACACACACACACACACACACACACACAGGCCTATACGCATTATTAAAGAAGGAGAAAAAAATAAGCGCTGAGTTCCGTCCGATTCCCTCGAATTAAAAGGACGAAAAAGAAAAGGGAGAGAGGGGAATAACAGCTCTCCGCCCTTACTATTTTATGCGCAAACCTTCGACGGGAAAAAAAGTGAATCTGAGAGGAAAATTCTGAGCGACATTTTTTTCCTTAATGGGAGGAAATGGAAGGGCGTTGGGCGGGCCATTCCAACTCTCGGGGAAACATTTCTTATCTTCTTTGGTCAAAATGGCCTTTATTACGGCGAGGGACATTTAAGGCTTCCTGATATTTCCCTCGGTCGGCGCAACCTAACTTTTTTTTATAGTGTCCCTGTTCGGCTGTGTACGCCTTGTGCTGTGTGTTTGTTGCCTCGTGTGCGGGAAGGGTATACATGTTGACTTTGCCGGACAGAAGTAAACCAGTCGATCAGTCATTCAAGCAGTGAGTCAGTTGTTCAGCTTGACGGATGGCGTGAGTAAAATGTGGTATCCCGAAGCGTGAGAAGCAGCTTAGTGGCACAGTAATCTCTCTCTCTCTCTCTCTCTCTCTCTCTCTCTCTCTCTCTCTCTCTCTCTCTCTCTGAAGAAAAAATGTGTATAATTTAAACGGGAATAAATGATAAACAATCGTTGGGAGGATAGAACACTAGGATACACACACACACACACACACACACACACACACACACACGTAAACACACATACCAGCAAGTCATTCACCACTTACACACACACACACTCTCTCTCTCTCTCTCTCTCTCTCTCTCTCTCTCTCTCTCTCTCTCTCTCTCTCTCTCTCTCACACACACACACTTCCGCTCCAAACCATCCTCGTTTTCCCTCTCCTCATCATCGTCCTCCTCCCTGTCCTGCTTCCTCATCGTCATTATCTTGGTCTTAATATCGCTGAAGATATTTTTGTGTGGGTTGTTTTTTGTTCGTTGCTGCAGCTGTTATGGTGGTGGTGGTGGTGGTAGTAGTAGTAGTAGTAGTAGTTGTAGTTGTTGTTGTGAATTTTGGTGCTTGTGGTGCCTATGTTGCTGTTGTTACTATTGTTGTTGTTGTTATTGTTACTGATTTCGGTGGTGGTGATGGTGGTGGTGGCTGTCCTGCTGTTGTCTTTGTTGTTGTTGTTGTTGTTTTGTGTTGTTAGATTACACGTTCCTGTTGTTGGCGCTGTCGTCGTTCCTGCTTCTGTTGTTACTTCTGCTACTGTTGTCTTTTGTTATTGCTTCTGTTGTTGTTGCTTCTCTTTTTTCTTTATCACAATTTTCTTTCGTGTACTTTTTCTCCATATTCTTCATTATACTACTACTACTACTACTACTACTGCTACTACTGCTACTACTACTTTCTCTTCCTCTTCCTCCTCCTCTTCCTCCTACTCCTTCTCTTCCTCCTCCTTCTCCTCCTCGCAGTAGGCACCGCAAGCCCCAGAGCCTGGCAGGGGCGGAGAGCATTCCCAGGCTACGGCAGGGAGATCGATAGCGGGAAGGCGGAGTACAGCATAGGAGGGCAAGAGGAGAGGAGGAGGAGGAGGAGGAGGGAGAGGCGGGGAGAAGGATGAGGGATGGGTCGTCTCAGGTGGTGGTGGTGGTGGCACGGTGTCCCTCCGCAGCCCCTTCCTCGGCACACTGAGATGAATCATGAATGCGGGGAAACACAGGCCTACCGAGGTGGCGGGCGCGGGCACAGGGCGGGAACACATTTACATCAGACTGGTGGTGGTGGTGGAGGTGGTGGTGGTAGTGGTGGTGGTAGTGGTGGTGGTGGTGGTGGTAGTGGTAGTGGTGACTGTGGTGGTGGAGGTGGATATTGTCGTCAGGGTTGACCACCATCAATATTATTACCAGTATCATCATCATCACTCTTCCTCCTCCTACTCTTACTACTACTACTACTACTACTACTACTACTACTGCTATTACCGTTGATGCTGCTAGAAAAAAACTACAGCTGATGCAAAAACCGCTATTGCTGCTGCTACTATTACTGCGGGCATTTCCTGGTTTGTCCCTTGTTCAGTAAGCCGAGGAAGTGGAAGACGTTCAAAGCAGTACATCAAAGGAGACACATCTCGTAGAGGCACGAGGCCCCTGATGACAGGTAGATAAAATTAGGCTTACTCTAGCGAGGGCCGCGGCGGCCACCAAAAACTAAACGAGCACTTGAAAATATATGAAAGTCTAATAAATAATGATGTATATAAACTTCATTTGAAACCAGAAACGCGAGTGCGCGCGCACGTACACACACACACACACACACACACACACACACACACACACACACACACACACACAAGAAATAGCTTTCTCAAGAAATTAGTCGATGAATGACTCATCATCACCATTCATTATGGCTACTATTCAGTTGCAGGACAAAGACCTTTCCCGGCGTTACCAACCTCCGTCTGATGCTGGTGTACGTCGTTCAGCCCTGGCAAATACTAATTAAATCTCTCCACGTGGTCCTCTGCCTGCCCTGATTTCTATAATTTCTAGGTTGCGACTCTCTTATTCAGGTTGTTCATGTTATAATTATTTTCTATACATCATATGACCTGCATAAGTCCATTACTTATTCTTATTTGGCCATAAAATGTTTTTATTCTCTAATCGATGGTGTTCGCCTCCTTTACCTTGCAGCATTATTCTTTCCATTCCTTATGGCGTGCTTCTTCGCTTTCTCTGCCTCTTCTGGTGAGGCGCCGAGTTGCTGAGCCTTGTGTCAAGACAGGCGCGATATAACAAGCTAACTGCTCACCTTTCCCTTCACGCAGAGTGGCGGGTTGCTATTCATGTCACTCTGTTTACCATTAACGCTTCATTCCATTCGTATTATATTTCGTATCCCTTTTTTTCAATGGCTGAACTTCCACTAATTGTTTGTAATAGAATTGCATTCCTCTACTCACCCCAGTGTTTTGCTCTCGACCATGGTTTGTTTTTCCCGCCAAACAATTATCAATCATTACCTTAGTTTTCTTCAAGTAAGTTTTCCTCAGAAACATAGAGTGAAACTGCGTCATCTGCGAAGCTAAGGTTTCAAAGTATTCATTCACCGTGTAGCCTGAGTCCAAGCTTATCTAATTTTCTAATACTTCCACTAGGCGCGCCGTGAACAATTTTTAAGACATTATGTCACATTGCCTAACGTCACTGCTTTCTGATAACCTAGATTTTTTTTCTCGATAACTTGGGTGCTGACGTGGATGTTGTCAGGTGTTATCACCGACGAAATCCAGCTTAATTTTTTGGCTGATTTGAGTCTAGTGATGCAATTATTTTGCTTCTTTTAATATTTAAGTAAAATGTTTGTGGGTCTTCCTTTTCTCATACCAATAGGCTTCTTATGAGATTTTTTGTTTCCTTTGTTAGTTAACTGTCGCTTCAAGTTCAACTTTCATTACAATATTACTTAATATGTCATTTCCTTTCCTTTGATTTCCTGCAGTCTCACCGGGTAGATTATATAACCTGCTATGCTGACTGCAGAAGTATTGAGATGTTTTAAATCATTAACCTTTTCCTTTCATCTTAGGTTAGGTAACCTAACAACCTAACCTCCGTCACATCTTATCATTCGATGGTCCCTTGATTTCAAATATATTTAGTGCTGCTACATTCTTCCCTATGTTCACATTTCCAGAATGAATAAAGTCAATTTCGTTCAACGTTTCTCTATTAAGACTCTTTTAGGTCCATTTTCTGTTAATTCTTTCCTTGATACATGTGTCATGGCTCTAAGCTGCTTCTTTCCGCAAATTCAACGAGTTCATCTCCTGTCACATTTTTTGTAGTTATTCCACAATGATGAATTGCTGTTTCACCAATATGTTTAGCTTCGACTTCGGCGTTACAATCTCACTAATTATTTAAAATGAGTTTTTTTTTTCGAGAAATAAACATTGTATAAAAAAATAAATGGAATATAAAATCAAATATACTTCAGCATTGGTAAAAACACACGTATTCACACAAAAAGTGTTCATGAACTCGTAAACTTTGCAAAAAAGATTATCATCCTAAGGACGCGGCGGTACTGATAAACTCTCGAGTCTCGACTACAGCGGTTCGTCACATGACTAGACCGGAAGACAGGAATTTCTCAAGATATATTTCAATAAACAGAGACAAACAGTCCTTCATGGAGCAGGGAGGCTATGCAGTGTGTGTGTGTGTGTGTGTGTGTGTGTGTGTGTATTGATATTCATTGCAACATCCTTCTTGCGGTAATTAGCAGAAGACTTACAAGTATACTTTTCTTTTCATCAACGACAAAGAGAGAGCTGATTGGAAACGTGTTACTCGATGATCAGGAGCAACAACTACAAGAAGAAACAACAACAACCGTGAGTTAGTGGAGCTGAGGAGGAGCCGGCACGACGGGGGAAGCGAGAACAGAGATTACAAGTATTCCTACACACACACACACACACACACACACACACAGAGAGAGAGAGAGAGAGAGAGAGAGAGAGAGAGAGAGAGAGAGAGAGAGAGAGAGAGAGAGAGAGAGAGAGAGAGAGAGATAACATTTCACATTCATATATTCACAAATCAATATTCCAATCGGATTCGAAACTGATATCCACTTTGCATAGTTTTATAAAATGTTTTTAACTCTTACTTTAATGTTTTTTCCTTGAGCCTTGAGCTGCCCAGCGGCCATGGCAGCCATGAAGCGGGCCGCTGCGATGGGGCGCGGCACGAGCCACGCCAGGCAGGACTCATCTGGCAGTCACGGGCGGGAACGTGACCACTGGCCGCAAACACAAGCTATAAGGTTGCCCTCAACATGGTCAGTGTTCTCTTTTATCACTACCCCATCACGCCCCCTCCCCTCCTACTGCACCCACCAGAACCATGACCACCACCAACACTGTTGTTACGTATAACCTACACTGTTGTTATATACTTACCACCTGGAGCACGAGCCTCACCACGACCGTCACTCCTTCCATCCCCTTCACCTCGGTAACCGCCTCTTCTACCGCTGCTCACCCCCACAGCACCACCACCACAGGTACACAAAGCCTCCGACACACTAAGCCAGCACAGCCACACAGCCACTTCCCACTCTTATCTTAATATGAGAACCAATTCCACTCCCTCTAGTTTATCTCTTTTCTCGGAGTCATTCACATTATACAGTACACCTTTTTTTTCCGATGATTCCCTGAACGACTCATCGACATCCCCTCCTCACAGCATCCCCCCCCCCACCTCCTCCATAAGCCCCCTCTATCTCGCCTCCCGCCACACTCAGCACTCATGTATTACGAGCCATTAAACTCCACACAAACCTTTCCATAAATTTTCTTATCTGGGTCACTCTGCGTTTTATGATCACCTGAATTTTTCCATTGCTCTTATCACATTCATTTTCCACTTTCCTGCTTTAACCACAACTTTCATTCTCTCTCTCTATCTCTCTATCTCTATCTCATGACCACCGATATGAAGGAGGATTATGCATTGTCAGAGCGTGGGCGGAGGAGACAAGGAGAGCGGGGAGGAAGGGAGACACGCTTGACGAGAAGGAGAAAGACGGAGCGAGAGAGAGAGAGAGAGAGAGAGAGAGAGAGAGAGAGAGAGAGATATGAATGAATAATACCACGATTACGAATTAATTAAGGTAGATCAATCATTTTCTCCTTATTTTTTTTCTATAGGATCACTTGACCATTTATTCCCTTTTCTTTAATTATCTCTTTCTCGTTCCCCTCTGAGATTTATTCCCCTTTTAAGTTTTGGAGGGAAGATACTTTTTTTTTGCCTTTGAATTTATACTTTTTTTTGTCGGGATTTGATTATATTAGAGGGATTATAATTTCCCACCTTCAAGAATTCAGACTGGTAATTTAAGAGGTTATGATAAACTTCTCCACCTGCCTTCAAGAGTTCACGCTACTGCTTTGGCGGGATTCCATTTTCATGCCTTCAGTAATTCAGGCGATGTTTTGGTGGGTTTTAATTCCGTACCTTCAGTAACTCATTCACATGTTGCTTTAGTGGACTGTAATTTCCTATCTTCTATCATTCAAGTGTTTTGTGAGATAACTATTTCCTGTTTGCGAGAATTCGAACGAGAGAATTTTCTGACGAGTGAAATTCTGCTAAAGAGGAATGTTATTGTAAAATCATATCAGTTGAGCAGGTAACTTTCCCCTCCCACCTGAGTACATTTCCCTGTCGTTGGCACCCCTGACGAACCACGTTTTTTGCCTGACCAACACTATGATTAAACTACAGTCCCCATAAACACACTATCTGATAAGCGTGTGATAATCTGGAGTATATTGTTGTGTGTTTTCCTGTGTGTAAAAGCAATATTTAGGTCCTTTTGATGTTGTTGTTGTTGTTGTTCTAGATGTTGAAACTGCTATTGCTTTTTCATCTTTTTCTTCTTCATCTTTTTTTTCTTATTTTCCTTTATATTCTTGCCATAAATTATCGTTATGTTCTCTATGCTGTTGTTTTTGTTACCGTTAGTGTTGTTGTTGTTGCTCTTATTGTTTTCTTATTGTTCTTGTTCCTAATGTCGTTAATACCGCCCCGGTCGTTAGAGTTAGCGTCACTACGACAGCACAGCACACCCAAAGCCGCGGCGCCTCAGCCCCCGGCACGCCGCGTGGACAGTTATGGAAATTCACACCGCCGCTGCTGACCGCCGAAGGGGCTGCCAAGATGTATGGCGGCGCGATTACCGGCCTCGAGAATAAAAGCCACATGACGCTGCCAACACCACCGCCGCCGCCGCTCGATCACCCCCCCTCCCCCCCACCACCACCACGACCATCACTACTACTACTACTACTGTTATTATTATTACTACTGTTGCTTGTATTACACAGCTACCAACACCATCAATATTACTACTACTACTACTACTACTACTACTACTACTACTGCTGCAACTATTACTACTACTACTAGTTATAATAATAATAATAATAATAATAATAATAATAATAATAATAATAATAATAATAATAATAATAATAATAATAATGATAATGATAATAATAATAATAACAATAATATAATAATAATGATAATTATAGTCGTAGTAGTAGTAGTAGTAGTAGTAGTAGAATTACTATTATTATTATTATTATTATTATTATTACCGTATTAGTATTAGTAGTAGTAGTAGTAGTAGTACCTAGTAGTAGTAGTAGTAGTAGTAGTAGTAGTAGTAGTTAGAAGTAGGAACAACATTATTATCATTAATAATAATAATAATAATAATAATAATAATAATAATAATAATAATAATAATAACAACTAATGATCATGTAATAACAACAGCAAGAACGATAATGATAGTACTAAAAACATTAACAAGAATAACAACAATGGAATACAAGGATACAGATATAAGTGAGAAAGTTCGGCGAAATAAACTGCACGACAAGGTAAAAGAAAATACATATAAGAGGAAAGATATAAAATAAACTTACAACGCAGAGGTGGACGGAGAGAGCAGACAGACGGGCAGGCAGTACATAAGAAGGAGGAGGAGCTTGACGGACGAGGCAGTGGGAAGGCGTGAGGAGGAAACGACGGGAAATACAGGAGGGAAGTGACGGTATAAATAGAGAAAGTGACAGAGGGAAATGAAGCTATGAAAATAGAGAAAGGGTGACAGAGGGAAGTGACGGAATGAAAAGTGACAAAAGAAAGTGACCATCAAAACAGAGAAAGAACGATAGAAGGAAGTGACGGCGTGAAAATAGAAGGAATGTAGGAAGTAAGCGATTTGTGTGGGACGCCGTGAAGATGAACAATGTGACGGGCCCACCTTAACCTGGGGCACGCGGGGTAATCATTCGGGCGCTACAGTTAATGCATCAAATGGACTTTAAGTTAGTAGGAAAAATCTGGTGTCAAGCATTTTTTCCTCATGCTCTGAGTAAATAAAAATGAAGGAGCATAGCGTATGAAAAGGGTTAAACACCACAGCCATAGAGTGACGACCTCGTTGCGTCATCCATTCATTTCCGCTCATGACTGAAGCCTTGGGTACCTTCCTCTCTCCTTCCAGCCTTCTCTTTCCTCCTAACCTTTTCTTTCCTCTCCTCTCCTAACCTTTTCTGTTATCTTCCCTTTCTTCATTCTTTTCCCATCCACACCCAACCTTTCTATACTCTTAGCCTTCTCTTTCCTCTCTTCTCCTCCTAACCTTTTCTTTCCCCTCCTCTCCTAACCTTTTCTGTTATTTTCCCTTTCTTCATTCTTTTCCCATCCACACCCAACCTTTCTATACTCTTAGCCTTCTCTTTCCTCTCTTCTCCTCCTAACCTTTTCTTTCCCCTCCTATCCTAACCTTTTCTGTTATCTTCCCTTTCTTCATCCTTTTCCCATCCACACCCAACCTTTCTATACTCTTAGCCTTCTCTTTTCTCTCTTCTCCTCCTAACCTTTTCTTTCCCCTCCTCTCATAACCTTTTCTTTTATTTTCCCTTTCTTCATTCTTTTCCCATCCACACCCAACCTTTCTATACTCTTAGCCTTCTCTTTTCTCTCTTCTCCTCCTAACCTTCTCTTTCCTCTCCTCTCCTAACCTTTTCTTTTATTTTCCCTTTCTTCATCCTTTTCCCATCCACACCCAACCTTTCTTACGAGCCACCAGTATAGCAAAAACACTCACAACGGTAAAAACGCGGCGAGGCAAGAACTGCGGTTACGGTCACCTGCCTCCGAAAAAGCCGGAAAACAAACGAAAAAAACACGATAAATCAACAATATAAAAATGACAAAACAAAAGGCGAAGAATATAAAACTTTAAAAAAATATATATAAAAAACAACACTGCCATAAAAACGTAAAATCAAATATAAAAAAAGGAAAAATAAACGTGTAAGAACTACTGATTGATCAAAAAGAATTGGGCGTTGCGTTGAAGCAGCCGCGGTCACATATTTTTTTTAAGCCGCCGGACGAACAGACTCAAAGGGGATGGGGTGGGGTGGAGGGAGGAGCGTGACAGGTGAGTGAAGGGACATCATGGTGCGGGCAGAGGCGGTGGTGGCGGTCAAGGAGGTGGGTGGCCTGTTGTTCTATGGTGACGCGGCACAAAGACGGCTAACAACCACAAAGGCAATGACAATCAATCAATCTACCTTGTAATAAATGCGCATGTATTACACACACACACACACACACACACACACACACACACACACACACACACATTCAATCGCAACTGAAAACTGAACAAATTTCGACCCCAGAGCAAGTGTATACAGGTGTGTGTGTGTGTGTGTGTGTGTGTGTGAGAGAGAGAGAGAGAGAGAGAGAGAGAGAGAGAGAGAGAGAGAGAGAGAGAGAGAGAGAGAGAGAGAGAGAGAGAGAGAGAGAGAGAGAGAGAGAGAGAGAGAGAGAGAGAGAGAGAGAGAGAGAGAGAGAGAGAGAGAGAGAGATAAAGAATCCGACCCCTTTTGCTAGGTTTGGGGGGGGGGGGGGGGGGGCTTCATTAAAGGCAGCACGGAGGGAAGGCCACCAGGGAAAGCCGGCTCTGTGTGGACGTGTGCTCAGGCATCACGCGGGAGCACTCGTTGGCCGCTGAGCGTTTACCTCGGAGCGTAGGCGGGGCAGCAGCATGAGTAGGTGTACGTGCTTTGCAAATGAGTACAACAGATTCCCCTCTCCTACTCTTTCCTGCCTTCCCGTTTCACTCTCCACCTCCCGTCACGCATACCTACTCACGTGACTGCGCCAAATAAAGACAGCTAAACACGACAGACCTCCTCCCACCCATCCCATAACTGCCCTCCTCATTGCCTCTTCATCTGCTATCATGTATACGTATTCAGGTGGCTGTGTTGTTATTTGGCGAAATTGGTCATTTTGCAAAATCCCCGGTTATTATGCACAAAAGACCAAAGCCGGGTCAATTTGCAAAATGACTCAAAATGTTGGGCATTTTACAAAAGGACCAGGATTTTGGTTATTTGACAAAAACATCAGTAATTTAGTTGATGAGTTCGCAAAATGTCCAAAACAGTAACAGGCGAGTTGAGAATACTGGTTATGCTTTTGTGTGTGTGTGTGTTTCACAAGTTCCCAGAGATC
>NC_066523.1:4347580-4382580 GCF_024679095.1 Eriocheir sinensis
AGAGAGAGAGAGAGAGAGAGAGAGAGCATTATACATTCGGTACATTCCCTCGCAAAAAAAAATCACGTATGTATTATTCCCATCTACATGATCACTTGCACGCTTTGAAGGACACGTCCTGGAGCTCCTCCCTCCTCGTCTCTCTCTCTCTCTCTGAATATATATTAGTTTACTGTGTCGTATTTGTGACTGGCTTAACACGGTATCAGCGACTGGCCAAATTTCTGCCATGATATAAACCTCCCAAAATAGATGATGCATAAACTGATCACACATGCGTTGATATATATTATGAAATGGTTTGCGAGTGATGATTTTCCCTAACCTAACCTAAGAAACATGACCCCCGCAGCTACCGGTTTAAGAATGAAGCTCCTAAGAAATTTCCGTCGGACACATAACTGATCTTAACAAGCCAAAGAAGCCCTCACTCTACATCTCATGCATAATAGTGGCAATAAGAAAAATAACAATTATAAAGAGAGCTGTCAACTGGCCGTCGCACGCGTGGTACAGCCGACAGAACCAAAGAAAGAGCGATAAGGATATGCCTCGTATCTGAGCCCCTGAAAGGCTATCGCTTACACATAATGGTAAAAATAGCCCTTTCCTGTCTTTAAGCCATGATGAAAGACAGAAGGCAAATGTCAGTCATATGAATTCAAGCTCGCTAACGAGACACGGATTTATTCCTTCACTTGTGGGACAGCTAATGAGGGGAACAAACAAAGCTGTCATGACCTTTCGTGGTCGGTGTTAATTAAAATGAAACTTTCAATGGAATGTCACAGTGATTCATGGATAGGTTAACAGTTGGTACACGTGAGTCTTACATAAGATAATTTCGTGGGTGAATCAGAGCCCTTCAATTTACGCTGTACAAGGCTCGGCCAATAGACCCACACACGGATAAACCACCGCCGGCATTATCAGCGTAATTCAGAAGTTCCACGAAGGCGGAATCGATCACCATTACATAACCTGGTTTACGAGACGGCAGACTGTTGTTGCTAATGGAGCAAAGGCCCGGGTATTTTTCTTCCCCCTTCCAGCCTGTACACCCTCCCATCGCCCTCCTTTCCCCTGGACCCTCGGTTACGGCCCCTTTCTCTGCAGCACGACAGGCCCATACCTAACACCCAGGAAACACGTTCGAAAAAAACAAAAAAAAAAAAAAATTAAAAGGAAGGACAGTGCATTACCAACAACCTCTCTCTATGTCTGTCTGTCTGTCTGTCCGTCTCTGTCTGCCTGTCTGACTATCTGTATGTATGTATGTATATAGACCGCTACGTATATAATGTCTATTAAAAAGTCCCAATAGAGACAAGCAGCATAGCATACATTGAAGGTATGTATATATAAGATTGAAATCAAGGCAACGTACAACTCTTTCCGACCATCACCAGGTTGCCGAGGATCAGGTGTGCTTTCAAAATACTAACGTGAAGAACAAAAAACAAACACGATAATAAAACAATGACGTGCACGAAACGGTAGTAGTGGTGGTAGTAGCCGTAGTAGTAGCAGTAGTAGTAGAAACAGTAGTAGTAGTAGTAGAAGCAGTAGTAGTAGTAGTAGTAGTAGTAGTAGTAGTAGTAGTAGTAGTAGTAGTAGTAGTAGTAGTAGTAGTAGTAGTAGTAGTAGTAGTAGTAGTAGTAGTAGTAGTAGTAGTAGTAGTAGTAGTAGTAGTAGTAGTAGTAGTAGTAGTAGTAGTAGTAGTAGTAGTAGAAGCAACAGCAGCAGTAGCAGTAACAAGAGTATACAAAAAGTAGCGGTAATAGCAGTGTTTATGATGATAATTGCAACACTGATGATGACATGATGAGTATAATGATATAAATAACTATATATTTGATAATGATAATAGATGAACAATAACAATGGTACAAAAGTAATAAAACAACCATTAATACTATAAGAATTATGAGAATTCTACTAGCAGAAGCAGCAGAATTTGTAGTGGTAGAAACATCATTGTCGGTATTAGTTATTACAAATCATAACAATAACAGATTCCAATAACGTTATAATTATGATCATTATTACTAAAGTTATCATTATCATTATTATTATTATTATTATGACTATTACCATAATTTTAATGTTCAAGTAAGAGGAGGAAAAAAAAAAAGAAAAAAAAAACGCAAAAAAAAAAGAAAGTCGCGGCCATCGGACCAAGAAGACGCCAAGTTGTGTCTCGTGCGTCCAGAGAGAGCGAGAAACAATGGTGGGGGGGGGCTCTATCAGGGGGGGGAGGCAGGGGAGGAGCTGAGGGTAGGAGGGGAGGGGGGAAGGGTAAGCCCAAATTACAGTCCTCCCCTTTATTTTCTAGGCCTGAGAAGTCTTGGTAGGCCTAGTTACATCGATTAAAAAAATGCTCCTCTGAACTAGATATTAGGAAGCAACCTTTTCCTTTCTTTTCACCGTCTTCCTTTAATTCTTTCCTTCCTACATAATATTTTCTACGTCTCATTCATCCAGTGACCCCATCTCTCTCTCTCTCTCTCTCTCTCTCTCTCTCTCTCTCTCTCTCTCTCTCTCTCTCTCAAATCACTAAAACTTGTCTTCATTATTTCTTACGTAAGGCGTTGCAATTTACAGAGAGAGAGAGAGAGAGAGAGAGAGAGAGAGAGAGAGAGAGAGAGAGAGAGAGAGAGCATAACAGGGTGTAATATCACTAACGCTTATTCTGAGACAAAAGAGTGAAAACAAGTTAGTAGCGCGCTGTATTGTCTAGGAGTCACGTAACACACACACACAAAAACACACACACACACACACACACACTCAATACACTCGAGCTTATGCCACTACACTCCTTGCTTCTCATCCACCTCCCCCTCAACCCTCGCCCCCACACACACACATCCATTCATCCGCTCATCCACCTGAACCCTTATCCTGTGACTGTCTACCTTGCTACCCATTCATTATTAGCCGTCAAATCATCCACTTCCCACACGCACAAAAAAAATATATAATCCCACCCTAGAGAAACAGTACCGCCCACCTAATCCCACCCATGCACCTTCCACCCCAAGTCAATCATTACCCACCGCCCACCTCCGCCCATGAACCACCCATCGCCCACTTCAGCTCAATCAGTTTATGTTGCTTGAGCTGCTTTCATTGCTGTAAAAAATAAAATGCACATCATCCACAACCCATCCACCATCCACCGCCCATCCCAACCTATCCACCACCCATTGCCCACCTCAACCCATCCGCCGCCCACCGCCCACCTCAACCCATCTGCCGCCCATCGCCCGCCAGCCACACATAGGCCTACCCGTACTTTTTTCCCCTCCTCCGTTCATCTGGGAGTTGCCGCATTAGATGATTGCCCAGCCCAATTTCGGGTGGCGGGGCAGACTGTGCTATTTCTTCCTTTGTGTCCGGTATTAAACTGGTTCCCTCTTTGTTTTGGCTCCGTGCGGCCCATAGGGAGGGGGGTTAAGGAGGGGAGGATATGGAGGAGGGAGCAGGAGTGGAGGGGAAGGATGAGAGGCATGGGTCTCGGGAGTAAGTAAAGAAAGGAGGGAAGGAAGGAAGGAAGCGAGGGTTTGGGAGTCTCCGAGCAACGTGTGCCTAGATAAAACTGTAGTGGTCTTGTAGTTGTAGCATTAGAAGTGGTTGTTGTTCTGAGGAGGGGAGGGGGGGGTGCTCTCTCTCTCTCTCTCTCTCTCTCTCTCTGTGTGTGTGTGTGTGTGTGCTTAACCCTCTGGTCACGATGCTCTCACAGATGCAAACAGCCAACCGTTGAGGACGACCTATGATCCGGCGCCACCAGCTGTCCGGCCTCCCTTCCCGTCCTCAGGCATCCATCGCTCAGCCACAGCCGCTGCTACAACCGCCGCCCTCCAAGCGGCGGCGGAAGGAAAAGAAGGAAAGGAAAGCGGGAAAGAAGGGGGGTGCGCCCTCGCGTGAAGGCTCCGGCTGGCGGGAGGCGACGCCCATTATGCAAAGAACCCTATTTACTGTTTACGCCGCGGAGAGGAAGGGAGCTGCGATAATGTATTGGACGTGGGGCGTAGGAGCTGATTCCACATGCGAAGGGAGGGAAGAAAGGCGGGAGCAGAGGCCAAAGCGGAGGGAAGGGAGGAAGGGGAAGGGGAAGAAAGGGAGCTTGATGGGAGGACGCGGAGAGTTCGCCAGACGAGGCTTTGGCGTGGTGCAGAACAGGACGGGAGGAGGAAATTAAATGTAGGAAAACGGACAAGAGAACACTGATATACCACAGAAAATTAAGTGTTTAGACAGAAAAACAGATAGTCAGATAAACTGTTACTCGTCGATCAAGCAAAGCAATCATTCGTTCATGCAGGCGTTCGGGCTAACATAATAACATACACAAATACTCACACATACAAGTAATCAGATGTACTAGGACATATAAATAGATAGATGAGTATATATATTTAGATAGAAAGATAGACACACAAGATTACAGTGAGACGCAAACACAGACAAACTAGACGAACAGAAAGACAAATGTGTATAAGCAGTAGATATATAGATAGATATGAGTAAATACACAAATTTGGATACATAAATATATCAGAAAACAGAGATGGGTGAAGATAGATCAACCAATAAGATAGGTTAGTAAGTAGGCCGGTAGACAGATTGTTAGATTGTTAGATATAAATAGCATGAAAGACAAACCAGTGGAAGACACAGAGGTGGAGAGATACAGATAAAAAGACAGATAAGGAGATACGAGAATGGTAAAAGGAAACCTACAGACGAAGCGAAGGGGACAGACAGCGAGATAGCGACACAGCAACGCGATACGGAAACAAAAGAAAACAGACACTTCAAGACAACACAAAAAGGCTACACGGAAATAAAGAAACGAACAGACACTTCAAGACAACACAAAAAGGCGACACGGAAATAAAGAAACGAGCAGAGACACTTCAAGACAACACAAGAAGGCGACACGGAAATAAAGAAACGAGCAGAGACACTTCAAGACAACACAAGAAGGCGACACGGAAATAAAGAAACGAACAGGGAGACTTCAAGACAATACGGCGATAAACAGACACTTTAAGACAACACAAGAAGACGACCCGGAAACAAATAAACAAAGAGACACTACAAGACAACACTACAAGAAGACGACACGGAAATAAATAAACAAGCAGAGACACTTCAAGACAACACGGATATAAATAAACACACACACACACACACACACACACACACACACACACACACACACACACGCACTCACCCCGGGGGAAGAAACCAACATCAACAAAAAAACTCACTGGGAAAAAAAAAATCTGTGGCGCTGCGATAGAGACCAAGAGCCAGCGAGCGACAGAGAGATGGACAGACAGACAGGATGAGAGGAACGCCAGGCCGAAATGAGAGAGTGGGGGGGAGGGCCAACCAACTATTAGGCCGTCACCTGTCCGATCTCCCCCCCCCTGCCCCCTATATAGTGTCACCCTTCCTCGCCTAGAGAAAGGAGGATCACGAGCAGCCCGAGATTTTTAGCCGCACTCCATAGGCCTACCCGGGGAAGGGAGAGAGAGGAAGACAACGGAGAGGGTAAAAAGAAGAAACATGGAAACAAGGACAAGTAAAAAGAGGAGGAGGAAGAGATGATGGATAAAAATTGAAGACGCAGAAGAAGAAAAAGAAGACGCAGAAGAAGAAGAAGAAGAAGAAGAAGAAGAAGGTTTTGATAATAAGAAAATGATGCTACTGGTGACAATGAAGATGATAATAGAAAAATAAACAAAGAAAGGTGGAGTAAGAGAAAGTGGAAGAGGTGGAAGAAGGAAAAGAAAAAGAAGAAGAAGAAGAAAAAGAAAACTTAGGAATAGTAAAAAAAGAGAATGGCGCCAAAAACTTACACACACACACACACACACACACACACACACACACACACACACACACACACACACACACGCTATTATTGGTAACGGAAACAGGTCATTATGTAAAAAAAAAACACTGAAAACAAACAAACAAACATATCCAATCTACCCTCTCTCTCTCTCTCTCTCTCTCTCTCTCTCTCTCTCTCTCTCTCTCTCTCTCTCAGGTGGGTTCACATGTTTAGATAACCCGTACTTAAGCTGTCCGCCGTGTTTGCACTAATACCTCAGGGGACAACGTTCTCCATTCACCCTCAGCTCCATTACCTCGTCGCTGAATGCTTTATTGCCCCCTCTATTAAGTCGTCCCTTTAATGGCATCACGAGTGCCTTCCCGTTATGCCTCACTGATTCTACTTTCTTAGGTGTAGTTTCAGTCCTCTAGTGTCTCTGCTTCCATCCTATCCAGTTACAGTCACGAGTTCTTCTTCAGTGTAGTTTCAGTCCTCTAGTGTCTCTGCTTCCATCCTATCCAGTTATAGTCACGAGTTTCTTTCCGTTATGCCTCAGTGATTCTACTTTCTTCAGTGTAGTTTCAGTCCTCTAGTGTCTCTGCTTCCATCCTATCCAGCACCTATAGCCACGAGTTTCTTCCCTTTATGCCTCAGTGATTCTTCTTTCTTCGGTGTTGTTTCAGTGCTATAGTTTCTGTGCGTCCACCCTATCCAGCACCTATAGTCTGGTCACGATAACTTGAAGAATATGCTCCGCCCACGACGGCCAACATTCAAAAGTATGATTTAACTTTCCAGCATCCACTGACCACAACCTTTCAGCAACTTTACTCCGTTTCAAGCTAACTTAGAAAATAACCCAACACACACACGTCCACGGCAGCCCCACGACCACCGATGTGATTTTAACTTTTCCCAGTAACGATCTGTCACAAGAAGACTGATTTAAAAAAGGGTCATGGATAGCTAGCTTGTGGAGGCGGACGTGGTAATCATGAAGACCCGGGTTTAAGTCTTACACCAACAGCAAGCAGCATAACGTCACCCTCATGAAATAATCGCCTAAGTTATTTTTCAGCAATTTCCAGGTTTTTGTTTACATCGATTTTTCATGATGTGACGCCCATTTTTGTATAGTTGCCTTCGTTATTCAGGGTTTGAGTGTTCTAGAATTGGCCTTTTCATGTCTGCCTAAAATCTTAAGACAAATGAGATAATGACATTTTTTTCTGATTTCCTGTTAAGTAGAAAATAATGACTTAGGCGGTTTGTTTACGAAGGTGACGATAATTCACAACCATCGCCGAGAGCCGGAAGATTGCCCACATGCTGTTGAGGTCATCAATATACCCTTACTTCAGCGACTTCCGTCAAGAGGTGCATCGGGGGCAGCGTGAGCCAGTTAAGTCATACATTAAGGCAACCACTAAAAATAAAATTCGCCTGCACAACTGACAGGCTGGAGCACATCCCACCGTCATGTATTCCCAACCCCCCCCCCCGACACATCCCACCACAACGCCATAATGTACTCCCAAAACCCTCCTGACACATCCCACCACCACGCCATAAAGTACTCCCAACACCCCCCTGATACATCCCACCACCACGCCATAATGTACCCCACAACACCACTAGACACATCCCACCACCAAGCCATAATGTACCCAGCAACACCGCCAGTTACAACACATCCCATCACCGCGCCATAATGTACTCCACAACACCGCTAGACACATCCCACACCACGTCACAATATACCTCTAACATCGCCAACGACACGGCTCGCTCCACCCCACACCACAATAACCTCCCCACAAACCCCACTGTATCCCGCACATCCCCACCGACACAGTCCCCACCACACCACACCACATTACACAGCACCTCTACCTCCCAGCCACTACCACCCATCACCACAATACCCTCCCCACGCACACTACACTGTATCCCCCACATCACCAACGACGCAGCCCCCACTACACCACACCACACATCACCACCACCACAGCCCCCACTACATCACACTACGCACCTCCTCCCAAAGCGCACAGTCTCCACTCCCACAGTCGCCACCCCGCACCACGCAGCCCCCACCAATGCACCCGCCCCTCACCCCCTCACCTCGCCCCTTGGTAGCCGGGAGCCGTTAAAGAAACTGACCCACATTTTTTTAATCTTGCGGTCAGGCCTTGACTCCCGGATTTCCCTCCCCTGCGGCCCTCGCCTAGGCCCATATATTCATGGCCCTCGCCGGCGGCATGCAAATAAGATGCGATAATAAAACTAAAAAAAATGGTAAGAAATGAGCACGCGGCCGTAAAATTGGGGTGCCGTCGACCGCAGTGATGCCCCGATCGGCCTACGCACCAGCCAGGCCTTGTCCTTACCCCCCCCTCCCTACCTCCCCCTTCCTCCTCTCCTTCCAACCCCGACCAGCTCCTTCACCATCCCGCCACACCCAGCCCCCACCCTAGCCCAAACCCATACCCAACAGCCACACCTAGCTCCCACCCTGGACCAGACCCATACCCAACAGCCACACCCTGCCCTGCCCACACCCAGCGCCATACCCCCCGCCCGCCGCACCCGCCTGCAAACACGAACGCAGCCCACCCAGCCGCCGCCCCCTAACAATCACCCCACCCGTCGTCCCCTGCACCCCAACCACGGCCCCTCTCACCCCGCCCCGTCACCAAGACCAGACCCATCCTCCCTCCTCCTCGTCCTCGTCCAGAATTTTAGTGAAGCGCCGGGCATCACTAGAATTATACCTTTTTTAGTGACTCACTGATATCAGAATAGAAATTAAAACAATAAAATGTGCATAATGCAAAAAAAAAAAAAAAAAAAAAAAAAGTTATAGATATCAGTACAGAGATAGATAGATAGATAGATAGATAGATAGATAGATAGATAGATAGAGAGAGAGAGAGAGAGAGAGAGAGAGAGAGAGAGAGAGAGAGAGAGAGAGAGAGAGAGAGAGAGAGAGAGAGAGAGAGAGAGAGAAAAAAAAAATCTGCATGTTCTCGTCGGCAGGTGGTGATGGCGGCGGAGGCAATGGTGATGGGCGGCTGAAAGAAGAAAGGGGGGGGGAGGGGGGGGGCTGGGGAACAAGGAGGGAGGGTGAAGCAGAGAAGGGAGGGAATAGCACAATGCAGGGAGGCTTAGGCGATCTGAGGCGTGCCCTTGTCTGAGGTGATGGTTTGGAGACGTGAGGGGAACAGCGGCGGCGGTGGTAGGTAGGGAGGAGGAGCTTGACAACAGAAAAAGAGAGAGAGAGAGAGAGAGAGAGAGAGAGAGAGAGAGAGAGAGAGAGAGAGAGAGAGAGAGAGAGAGAGAGAGAGAGAGAGAGAGAGAGAGAGAGAGAGAGAGAGAGAGAGAGAGAGAGAGAGAGAGAGAGAGAGAACCGTTGACAGTAATGAGCAGTGAAGAAGAGGAAAAACAGGAGGAGGAATGTGGGAGAATTAACTGTTTAAAATCAACTATTGTAACATTAAAGCTAAACGTACACACACACACACACACACACACACACAATGGGCTCACAACCAAGATCCCGAGTTCGATACCCGCCCAGAGTGTAGACGGATGGATTCATACCTCTCCACCTGTCCATCCATCAGAGAGTGGTTAGCGAATATTAGTTTGGGGATGTGTCACACAGCACCGCCACAAGCAAGTAACCCAGGGTAAAAAAACAAGTGCTCAGGTCATATAAGCTTGTAGTTCAGCCCAAGAAGACAAATGTAAGTGAATCACACACATACACACACACACACACACAAAAAAAAAAATGGATGGATGAATGGACGCAGAGAGGACGAACGGACGGATGGATGAGCGGATAGAGGGACGGAGTGCGGACATGACAGGAGGGGCAGGCACACAGAGTAATCCGCTTCCCCTCCACACAGCAGCGCCATTACCTGCACCAGAAACAAAGCCTCCACTGCACCACCTCCTCGACCTTCTCTCAGGCCCGTCACCTCTCCTCCCTCCCTCCACCGCGCCCAGCCGTCACTCCTCTATTCTCGCCGTGTCCCATTGTCACCGGGCGGGTCTCGCGATGCAGTGGGAAACCTCCTTTATCTGCACCGGCCGTAATTTTCCTCCCCCTCCAGAAGCAGCAAAGGAAGTGAAGGAAAGATGTCGGGTTGAGGGATGGATACGGACGACACGAGAGGACGCGGGAAAGGACAAGAGGTCGCGAGAGGGAACAGATGACCGCCGCTGCCAAAGGTGCATTGAGTTACCATAAGGCGCTGGGTCGGTATGCTCAGACGCCTCCACCCCGCACATCAACTATTTTCAAAAGTCAAAAAAGGAGGTTGATTGGGTTCTCTTGAGTGTTGTTTTAGATTCATGGTACAGAAGAAGGGTCAAACTACTACTACCCGGGTCATTAAACTACCCTTGGAAATGCCTAAAACTCCTGTAAAAGCCTTGCCAAATTGTGTGTTCAGGCACCGGAAGGTTTGAGAATGTGACCCCTGGAGAGGAGCGAAGAGGGGAGGGGCGGAAGGGAGAGGAGTGGAGAGGGAAGAATGAAGGAAGAAAAAAGAGCGGAGAAGTCAGAAAAGAAAAGAGGAGGAAAGGAAAGGAGAGTGCAAATAAGAGACGAGCAAGGAGAGAAAAGATTAGAGGTGGGTGAGCATTGTAAGTATAGAGAAATGAGGGAGGTGTTTAGGGGGGGGGGAGAGGGGGGACGCGCGCAAAGTAATGTAAAAAAAAAAAACTGAGGAAGAGAAAGTAAGGAACAAGAACAGCCTGGGAAGACGCAAAAAATGTGTGTGTGTGTGTGTGTGTGTGTGTGTGTGTGTGTGTGTAAGTCTCTTTATGACCCAATGCACCGTACAGACGAGATCTTTCCTCTCGACCACGGTGAAAAAACTCTCTCTCTCTCTCTCTCTCTCTCTCTCTCTCTCTCTCTCTCTGTGTGTGTGTGTGTGTGTGTGTGTGTGTGTGTGTGTGTATAAACGTTCCCTTGTTCCACTCCTTTAAACCATAATGTTATTGTCTTACTTTCTCTCCTAAGCCTCTTTCTCTTCGCCTTTTTTTCTCGTCCTTACTTTTTTTCTTCGTTTTCTTCTTGTTTTTTTTATTATTTTTGTTTTTATAAGTGCCAGTATTTATCTTCTTTCTTTCTTCCTTTCTCTCCTTTTCTCCTACGTCTTTTGCTCCTTTTTCTATTTTGTTCTTCCACTTCTGCCTCTTCTTCTTCTTCTTCTTCTTCTTCTTCTTCTTCTTCTTCTTAGTCTTCTTCTTCTTCTACTTCTTCTTCTTCTTCCACTTCTTCTTCTTCTTAATCTTCTTCTTCCACTTCTTCTTCTACTTTTTAATCTTCTTCTTCCACTTCTTCTACTTCTTAATCTTCTTCTCCCACTTCTTCTTCTCCTTCTCCTTCTCCTCCTCCTCCTCCTCCTCCTCCTCCTCCTCCTCCTCCTCCTCCTCCTCCTCCTCTGTCCCCATAGCAAATAGGAGAAAGTCAGAGAAAGGAAAGCCTCCCTAAAAAATGTCCTTCTGCATTGTGTATGGTAATTCGACCTTTTTTTTCCCTCCCTCCTTACCTTCTTACTGAGGCCCGGGGAGGGAGGGAGAGAGGGACGGAGGGAGGAAGGGAGA
The DNA here is from genome assembly GCF_024679095.1 of Eriocheir sinensis. Classification (NCBI taxonomy): domain Eukaryota; kingdom Metazoa; phylum Arthropoda; class Malacostraca; order Decapoda; family Varunidae; genus Eriocheir; species Eriocheir sinensis. The sequence goes on from NC_066523.1 coordinate 4,359,060, forward strand.
GGAGCTGAAGTGCATGTCCCCAGCCTCCCTGCCATCTTCCTCTCCCTCTCTCGCCCTCCCTCCCTCGCCAACCGTCTCTGGTCTCACACGCTGTCACCAGTAAGCTTTTCCCACTTTCACAAAACATCATCTTATTTCTTTCCCCTCACCGTGACGAGGGGAAAGAGGGGAAGGCCAGGGAAGAGGGGAGAGGCGCGGGGATGGGTGATGTTAAGACTGGCGGGGGATTTGTGGTGGGAATGAAGAGGAGGAAGAGTATACGTAAGAGGGAATGGGAAGATTGAAGGGGATTTTAAGGGGGAGAGAATGTACGAAGGAAGGAAAGACTATTATATTCACCGACTCCCGACCCCAAATCTATCACCTGGTCCCTAATTACGAGATTCATTTATATTTATCGTTAAAATACTTAATTCCTGATGTTTCTTGGCAATAGTTAGGCGTCAGAAACCGGTAAATACTATGCTCTGAGTACGATAATCTGGCAACGGTAGGAAAGAGGGGAGCAGAAAGGGGTTGCGAAGACTGAGAGGGATCTGGTGGAATGAAGAGGAAGAGGGAGCACGTCAGAAAGGAGATAGGAGGGGACGAGAAGAGTGACGATGTTTTGTGGTGGAAATAACAGGAAAAGGAAGAGGGGAGGAAGCATGAGAGAAACAGGGAAGGAGAGAAGGGATGTGATGACTTACGAGGATGAGAAAGAGGAAAGGAGTGGATGAAAGACTGATTGGGTTGTATAGTGGAATGAAGGTGAGGAGATTACAAAGAGAGGAAAGGGAATGTGAAGACTGGAGGGGATTTCTGATGGAATGAAGAGGAAGGAGGTATACGTAAGAAAGGAGAAAACAGAGGATGGTAGATTGACGGGGTTTTGTGATGGAATTAGGAAAAAGAAGGAGACTACCAAGGAAGGAGAGGTGGAGAGAGAGGGGGTGGAAAGACTGACAGGGAAATACTCACGGTGGAATGAAATGGAAGAAGAAATACATGAGAAAGGAGGAAAGAGTGGAGAGAGGAAGAGTACGAAGAAAGGAAAGAGGGGAGAAGAGGAGATGTGAAAACTGGGGGGGGGTTCGTGGAAAGAAGAGGAAGATGAAGGAGAGAATGGGTGATAGAAAGACTGACGTGACGTGGGTGTATAAGGTGGAATAAAGAGGAAGAGGAAGAGTACGAAGAAAGAAAAGAGAGACGAAGGGTGTGACGGGGATCTGCTGGAATGACAGTGGAAGGGAGTCCGTAGGCGGTGTTGATGGAACAGGACACAGGCGGCCGGCAGGTGAGCTCCGGCAATAACGTATATCCACGGCGCCTCACCTGGGGACGCCACACCTTACATCACTCTCTACCCCCGCGCCATTGACAATTAGGACAAGTATTCGAAGCATCTCAGACTAGGTTTATTGCGGTCTTGGAGGTCAGGTTTTCCTCCTATACTCTTTCCCTTCGCTTACCAACATATACTCAAAGCTCCTCAGTGTTAACATCAAATTCTTAGGAAGTCGATCTTTCTTCCCAGCCCCCCCCCCCCCCCCCCCCCCTTCGCTTACCAACACATATTCAGAGCTTCTCAGTGTAGACATAAAATTCTTAGGAAGTCGAGCTTTCTTCCCCTCCCCCCCCCTCCTCCACACACACACACACACACACCGCTTACCAACACATATTGAAAGCTCCTCAGTGTAGACGTAAAATTCTTAGAAAGTCAACGTTTCTTCCCCATTCTCCACCCCCCCCCCCCCCCATTCGCTTACCAACACATTTTCAGAGCTCCCATTCCCCCTCCCCCTCCCCCCCCCCCTTCGCTTACCAACAGTTTTTTTTTTTTTTTACAGCTAAGGAGACAGTTCAAGGGCGTAAGGAAAAAATATAAAGAAAAGCCCGCTACTTACTGCTCCTAAATAGAGGTCAAAGGAGTGTCCAAAAAGAGAGGTCAATTTCGGGAGGAGAGGTGTCCTGATATTTTCAAAGCATCTCACGCTCGGTTAATGATGCACTCAGTATATACTCTCATCAGGTTAAAAACAAAATCTAAGCTGGTATACTAAGCCCAGGTGTATAAATAGATGAAATAACGTCACAGTAAAGATTGGTATCAAGGCAATATTTCACTCTTTAATTCTCTTGTTAATTGATCCCAGTCCATTTTTTTCTCGCTTGATGATGAGTCTTGAATGTATAGATGTTGAGTCACGATAGTCGGACATGAATTCTCTCTCTCTCTCTCTCTCTCTCTCTCCCCCGTCCCCTTCCCTGATGCCATTACGATGCTAACAGCGACGCGGGTGATTTTCAGGCTGAGCGACGAGCACGTATATAAATAGAAGCGGCCTTTTGTGTGTGTGTGTGTGTGTGTGTGTGTGTGTGTGTGTGTGAGAGAGAGAGAGAGAGAGAGAGAGAGAGAGAGAGAGAGAGAGAGAGAGAGAGAGAGACTGCGTAAATGCTGTTCTTTTATAAAAGGATCGTGGGTAAAATAATAAAAAATAAAGATAACAGAAATAACCGTAATAATAATAATGGTAATAATATAATCAAAGAAAAAGGACAACATTAAAGAAAAAAAAATGACATTACAAAAATTTTGCAGCGACTTAAAAAAAAAAAAGTTACATGAATAGGAAAAGTCTGAAGGCGGCGGCGGCGGTGAAGACGGCGGCAGGGCGGGGACAGAAGGGAGGCGCAAGTAACAGGATCTGCCGTGTCACCGAGAAGGGCACGCACGGCCACGATGCACGGCGGGGGGAGGGGGAGGGCAAAGGGGAGTTGGCACGGTGGGGTGGGTGGGGGTAGCGGGTTGTTAGAGGGAAGAATGCAGGGTGGGGGGGAGGAGAGGAGAACAAACGGAGGACAGGACAGGGGGGGTAGGGAGCGGCCATGCATATTTGCAGGACTAGCGGGACTCGGGATTTTTTTAGGCCTACCGTACGTACGTGAAGGTGATCCACACGGAAGGCCTGGCACTGCTGTGTGTGTGTGTGTGTGTGTGTGTGTGTGTGTGTGTGTGTGACATGCTTGCTTAATACTACTTACAAGGAGAAAAGATAGTAAAAAAAAAAATGCTGAGTCTGGAGTGGCGTGGTAGCTACGGTGGGCCTAACGGAGGAGTGCACGGACAACCCCGCTACAGAGACACCCTTTGCTGCCTGCCCCCTCGGCCCCCAAGGGGGTGACACTCACCTCGCAGGGGTTGTGAATTATACCTGAAGTCCCCTCGTCAAGTCACACGCCGGTGGGGGGCAGCGGGGCTCAGGGGCCGCGGGCTGTATAGGGGCGAGGCCGACTTTGCCTCACGAATATTTTTTAAGAGTGCGCCGGCGCGACGGTGACGTCACGGCTGCATTTGTCTCCCTGGGCGGCAGCACCTCACCAAATTAGGCTGTGTCCCACGTGGTAACAGCGGCACAGCGGAGGCAGCTGTTTGGAAGCGCGCACAGCAAAGGTAATCTATGGAACTCAAGCTACGGCGAAGGCTTCTGTGAGGAGCAAAAAACACTTCAACTCGGGGTTACTCTAGAACATCTTCGAAAGAACACGTGTTCACCAAAACTAACCAGATGCGATTAGGATGTCACTCCTATTTATTAATGACATGAACAGATGCTGGTTATCATGAATAAACTGTTTACACTAAAGGCAATAATGATGCGTGTCTGCCTGAGGCCGAGGGTGACAGGCCTGCATAACAATCCGTGTGGCCGAGTGGCTGTCATCTACAAACAAAGCTGGACCATTGCGGGCTTCAGAGAAACTGAAAATTTCCCCATCGTCAACACAAAGCCCGTGTTTCCCCAGACTGCGTTGCCGTTCAGACCGGTGTTAGGGACATCAGGAATATGCTCAGGATGAACCACTCCTTCACCTCAGCAATCCGTCACGTGTACAAAAGGAACTAACGTCCCAGTGTGTCGTCGACTGGGACACGTAGTGAAGGACGGACACGTGTACACACGCTACACGTATATGTTGGTTCAGCGCTTCTTTCCATCCTGTTTGCTAAACGAATCCGTGCAGAGAACAATGATACAATTATTCAGAACTCTAAAACCCTACCACACGAGGATACGTTAAAACATTATCTTTCATTGACTGGAGAGACGTAGATTTTGTGATCTGCTGCATGTTTTAAAATGTATCATGAGTTCATGAATGAGTTATAAATAAAGTAATTTGACAAAAAAATATAATGTCACTCACCAATGGATGTAAATTACATTAATTTAGGTTCAAAGCGCTGGGCAAAATCTTTTACAGGTCGTCGAACATTACTGTTGTCTTACATAGAGAAGCACTGCGGCGAAATGTAAAAGGTTATGGTAATATTGCATGTAAATAGAAACTTTAAAACCCTCTAATATCACTAGCAAAGTCATTTTAAAATACGAAAAATAATTTTCAAATTGATTTCACTACATACTGCATTATTTTTTTTCAATGATGTAATTCTTTATTACTTAATCTTTTGTTATCTTGGTTTTGATTAATATGCGAAGGAAGCGTTGGTGTGGTGGAATACGTGGTTGACGCGTTGGTGGTGGAGTGGAGTGACTGTGAGTGCCATATGTGGCACAGGCATGAGACCGACTGTAGTTACTGTTCCCGTCACACTCTTCGCTGGCACCGGTGGTCTGTGTGTTCAAGGCACACCTCTAAAGGGTGATCCATATGATGCAGTAACTTGTCGCTCGGGATTTCATGTCTTGTGGATTTATTTGTGTGCTTGGTGCAGCAAACTGGTGTCCTGCTCACGAACGCGAGGGTAACGTGCATTCAGCCTCTCTAACACGCCGCTTTCTTAGCTTATGATTAGTAACATCAATATTTAAGGTGAAAACTAAATTAGTATAAAAAGATGGTGAAGACGCCGGTGGTGGCTGGCTAGGACGCAGCAGCGGGCGATAAGGCGGCCGGGCGGGGCGGGGCGAGGAAAGCCCTGCCAGGTGTGGAGGCTTCAAAACATCCTCCAAACGATCACGTTTATCTGTCCCCACAACGACCTTGCCCTCCCCTTCTCGCTCCCTGGGGACGTCCTTCAGGCTGGAGACAATGAATCGAGGGATTTTAATGTCGCAACACCGCCAGGTAACAAGCGGGACAGGTGATAAAAAATATCAACATAGGGGTACACGCTCGTGTTTAAGAAAGCGTCGACAGCGACACGGTGGAGCAGATAAGATGACATGACGCAACGCCTCCGGTCACCCTGCACACCAGGTGGCCGGGCAAGACTTCACGCAACGAACGGAGGGGGGACCTTTAAACAAGAGGGCCATATAGAACAGGATGGAAGGAGTTTTAAAAGTTACCCAACTATTTGGAGTGACAAGCAGGACGCGTCTCGCGAAGATATTGTGAAACTCAACGAACACACTGATTATGAGTGTACACAGAGGCGGAGACATAGCGATTACGCCCTTCTGGAAATTTAAATGATGCAAGCAAGGTACGTAATCGCAGTTAGGAATTCAAATTGAGAAATGAGGCAGGCGATAATGCTCCTGACACGTGCGTCTCTTTAAACAGGTGGGATGTAGTAGGACAGTGATTTAAATGACGCAAGACTGGAGCCCACGACATCACATACAGCCTTCTCACGACACAACGGCAGAGAGAGAGAGAGAGAGAGAGAGAGAGAGAGAGAGAGAGAGAGAGAGAGAGAGAGAGAGAGAGAGAGAGAGAGAGAGAGAGAGAGAGAGAGAGAGAGAGAGAGAGAGAGAGAGAGAGAGAGAGAGAGAGAGAGAGAGAGAGAGAGAGAGAGAGAGAGAGAGAGAGAGAGAGAGAGAGAGAGAGAGAGAGAGAGAGAGAGAGAGAGAGAGAGAGAGAGAGAGAGAGAGAGAGAGAGAGAGAGAGAGAGAGAGAGAGAGAGAGAGAGAGAGAGAGAGAGAGAGAGAGAGAGAGAGAGAGAGAGAGAGAGAGAGAGAGAGAGAGAGAGAGAGAGAGAGAGAGAGAGAGAGAGAGAGAGAGAGAGAGAGAGAGAGAGAGAGAGAGAGAGAGAGAGAGAGAGAGAGAGAGAGAGAGAGAGAGAGAGAGAGAGAGAGAGAGAGAGAGAGAGAGAGAGAGAGAGAGAGAGAGAGAGAGAGAGAGAGAGAGAGAGAGAGAGAGAGAGAGAGAGAGAGAGAGAGAGAGAGAGAGAGGGGCAGGGGAAGTGGAGGGTTGGGGGGTGCCTTGGTGGTGCTCCAAGCTGGCAACGTATTTAACTTTTTCAGTGATAAGACCAACTAACGTCCAAGACAGGAAAGGTGTGTGAGGGAGGGAGGGAAGAAGGGAGGGGAGGCGCACGGCGTTGTGAGGGGGGAGGGCTCAGACATCCCCCGGACGCTCCTGTTCACTACTGCCCCAGCGCGGCAGCTGTGCCCGCCGAGAAGTACACTGCCCACACACACTATCAGCTACACAAAGAGCACCACATATAATGCATCACATTATTTTTTCAGTATCCTTCCTTGAAACATTCGGGAGCTCCGGGTGTCCTCAACTTTCTTAATTTATGAAATCCTGTGGATATTATTTTGTCACAGACTTTTTTTCTCTCTGTTTATCCATATATCTGTCTATCTATCAATCTATCGATCGATCTATCTTTCTCCCCATTAGCCTTTACTAATGTCAAAATTCTCATGTATGACGTCGGAAATATTTTTTCTGTGTCGGCAAACAAACATTTTACCTCTCAAGGCGAGTCAGCAGCAGCGCGACGACAAGTCCTCGCGGCTCGCACTTCACATGTCGCTGCCTCGGCGCTGTTATCGCTAGAAGGCTTGAGGCGTATTAAAACACCGGATGGTGCACATCCGACAAAAACAATAAACAACACACACACACACACACACACACACACACATACACACACACACACTTCTTTGTTTTGGCAGCTTTTCTCCATAAGTCGCTGTTTTGGGGTTGCAGGTTGAGGTTTAAGACCAGATACTCTTCCTGACGTCACCCGATGGCACTGGGGTTCGAATCGCCTCGACATACAAACGCCAACATTTTGCAGAATGTTTGGTAATGTAACTGTACAGAGCACTATTCACATAATACATGAACACGATCACCTAACTCATTGAGAAGATACATACACTTGTACATTGCAGTCAACCTCACAACATGCGAAATGAACTTACTAGACGCCAGCAAATATACTATATATAGTCATGTGATGTTAGTTAGTACATATGGTAAGTGGTCGGTATTAGGTGTGTCCATCCTAAAAGATTCAGTCTTTGTGAGACGAGACGGACACACTTCCACTTTGTACTGGAGTTCCCTCAATTGCCCCCTCTCCCAAACACGTGCCGGACACCTTCTTCGATCATCTTTTTAAAGCATCATCTCGGATTTGATACAAAGGCCTATCACTTATTGTGTCCACAACTGTATCTTACATATTGTACTGTCATCACCTTACATAATATATATAATAATTGTATCACAATAACGTTTCCGATGTGACCTGCTAGGCAGCTAAGGGACGGCACCATTTGTCTTTCTGTGTGCAGATTTGTGAACTATACAATAAATCATGTATTCTCTCTCTCTCTCTCTCTCTCTCTCTCTCTCATACCAGTCTCTTCGTGTGGCCAAGACTTCATCTTTTCCCCAGGCAGAGGCAGCCGAGGCGCCGCTACTGCTGCAGTCAAGATTGGACAACACAATGTCTCCTGCTGCCGCTGTCCCTCCCCCTCCCCCCCTCTCCACGCACCAGTTGTCGCAAAGCGTAGTCAGCCATCAGCCCTCGCCTCCAGCCACCATTATCTCAGAGTAACTTTACCATAACAGAGGCAGGAATAAGATCATCGGCGGTCAGATGTGGAGGGGTCGTGGAGGCCAACCATCCACCCGGAGTCTCACTGGACCTAATTTCCCTCCCTCTCCCCTTCCTGAGGCGTGCCCCCCCCCCTGCCTCGCCGGGCCGAGACCACCGTTAGGCACCCTCACGAGCCCACGTCTTAGCCCCCAGGAAAGTCATTCACGATGGTTTGTTAGCGTTCTTGCTCACCATAGAGACACACACACACACACACACACACACACACACACACACACAAACACACACACATCGGTGAAATACTTGAAAGATATATAGAGATACAGTTTTTCGTACACACCCATACACTGAGCTGTGGTATACACTGGTCAGGGAAATCGTCCAGTCCCAAATATTTAGTTAGTCTAAAGCTAAGTTTAACCAATCGAAACAGAGAGGCGGGGCCCCACAAGCGTAGCTCGTATCCTGAAAAATATTGATACAACGAGGTAAATACATCCAAGGCGCTCTCCATGACCTCTTTGTATGATTTGTACACCAAACCGAATACGCCGCCCTCAGACACTGCAAACGCCGAGTAAAGCCCCGTTCACACTGTGCCGACTCAGGGCCACGACAACCCAGCGACTCCGGGTATGCAAGGTCTTGGGTGTGAAACGTTGATGTGAAAGGGTCGCACATGATCGGAAAGAGGTCTAGAAACGATCGCCGGACGCTGCTTCGGTATAGTGTGAAGGGGGCATAAAAGTCGCTGGGTTGTCGTGGCCCAGAGTCGGCACAGTGTGAACGGGGATTAAGTCACCAACCTCCCTTGTCTGTCTCCATTATTTGAAGGAGTGAAGTCCCCACCCTCCGACACTTTACTGATTGAGTTGTTACCCACCCGTGCATCCTTCCTTCCGTGACCCTAGGCTTTCACTGAGATCCAAGTCCTCCCTCCTCACTATTCTCCGATATCCCACTCCACAGTTATCCTTTCTGAGAGCCTCTTGCTAACAATAACCGACTCACTAACTCGCTTTCCTATTCAATCAACCCCACAGCGTTGCTCCACAAGACACCCAGCCACCAAGGAAGGAATTGCAACTGAGAGGGTCAACATCTTTCGTTCCCATGCAATCTAGCTCCAGTGTTGTCTTGCGTCACATCCACAAGACATTCAGCCATCAAGGAAGACATTACACTGGAGAGGGTCAACAACTAACGTCCCCATGCAATCAACATCCACTTCTTGCGGCACATCCACAATACACTCATCCACCAACGAAGACCTATACATCTAAGAGGTTCGACCAACAAGGGACAAAACGTCTCACTTCCTCGTTATAAGCCCCATGAAACACCCACTTCTGATAATAAGGGCTAATAAGTGCTTCAGCTTTAATAGAACATAATAATGGTTTGTCCTTTGAGTGTTACTGCTTTTTTTGTTATCGTCCATTCACCCCTATAAGAGAGGCTGTGTGGCGGGCTGAGGCAGAGAGCAGCTGATAAGAGGAGACCGGTGAAGAGGCGGGAAGGTGTGCTAGAAAAAGAAAGAAAGAAAGAAAGAGGTGTGCTAGAAAAGAAGAGGTGAAAAAAGAAAGAAAGAAAGAGAGAAAGAAAGAAAGAAAGAGATGTGTTAGAAAAGAAAAGGTGAAGAGGCGGGAAGGTGAGCTAAAAAAAGAGGAAGAAAAAGAAGCAGAAGAGAAAATAAGAAAGAAGGAAATTAAAGGAGGGAATAAAGGAAAGGAATGGAGAGAGAGAGAGAGAGAGAGAGAGAGAGAGAGAGAGAGAGAGAGAGAGAGAGAGAGAGAGAGAGAGAGAGAGAGAGAGAGAGAGAGAGAGAGAGAGAGAGAGAGAGAGAGCATTCTAAGGTTTACAGGTCTTATGCAGCAAAAAGATGTTTAAATATATAATAAAAAGTGTATGACAAAAGGGGAGTTGCGGCCTCGGAGTGGTGGTGGTGGTGGTCTGTTGTCGGGGTGTCGTTGTTGCGGTGCTCTCTCTCTCTCTCTCTCTCTCTCTCTCTCACACACACACACACACACACACACACACACACACACACACACACACACACACATACACACACACACAATCATAATATAGGCCTAAAAACCTTCCAACTGGTAGGGCAGATAACTGTTTCATATGATAAGAACAATATCATATTCCCGCCAGCTGTATGAGCAGGTTTCTGGGATGAAATACTTGGGTTCAGCGTTTACTTGAAGAATATAAATACATATATATAGTCATTAATAAGGATTAGACAGGAAAGGAAATCCTTACTTGGTGTCTGATTAAAACATAAAAAAGATATTTTGATTTTGATTCGTCAAACTTTGTGAGCACTGTACCGTACATGGTTTAGACTGTCTGATAATGATGAGAAGCCGTCGGTGCCAACAGCCTGGAATAAGCAGTGCGGGGAACAAACGTGAGGTGTCATCCAGGTAAACACGGCTCCACGACAACTCCCCAACACGGTGTTAATTACGGCGAGGGCATCGCGGCACAGACCCAAACATTGTGAGGGACACGAGAACACGCCGTGACAGCCACCCTGCAGTGTTAAGCCTCGCCCTAAAAAAGCCTGTGACCAGCATAGCCCCGCGCGGCAGGTGTTCGGCGGCGACCCAGGGTGGGAGGCAGGCCCGGGGGGGCACGGTGCGGGGATAGATCACGGGGCTGGTGTAGCGCCTCGCACCTCCTCTTCCTCTCGGACAGCAGTATTAACATAATAACAAAATAGCAAAAGTGACGCGAACAATTAGAATAAGGAGAAGACCAATACTACTGCCGCTAATAACAGTGACAACAATAACACCACGATCTACAGCGACAGTAATCAAAATAACAATAATAATAATAATAATAATAATAATAATAATAATAATAATAATAATAATAATAATAATAATAATAATAATAATAATAATCTTGTCATGAAAATAAAATATGTTTAAGTCCTTGGATGTACCCGGTGCTCTGGGGGGCGGAATCAGCAGAGCATCGGGCTGAAAAAATTAAATATGCATTCTGTGAAAATATCAACGAACGATCGATACGTGGCTTCCAACAGACTTTTCTAAGGAGGTTTTAGTGTCTGAAAACTGAACATGCAATTGGAACGTCGACTTTCCCTGAAGGGGCGACTGTTTGTTGCTGTGTGCACTGTTGGACGTGTTAATTACAGCATAACCGCTGCTCGATCATGCACGTCCATCGCATCGAGAGAGAGAGTTACAGTACTGAAGATAAAGAAGGAGAGAAAGAGGGTCAGTAGAGAAGTAGAGTGACTCGTGTTTGTGTCGAAAAGTTGTCGAAGCAGCGGAAGGACGTCGAGTCAGTCAATACATTCAAACGGCCATTACTTCCTAACCACCGACATTGATTGACTGATTGGATGGGTATGTCGTCATGGCGCCGCAACTACTGTGGTCATATTAAGATCAATGAAAAAAATGTTTCAGAAGTTAAAGGTCCATATTTAAAAAAAAACTCTTAAAATAATAATGGTAGTACCACTCGTTAACAGTAGGCCTACAGAAGATGGAGGACACCAGCCACCGACTTGTACTTGGTTTTAGGTTGTAACTGATGCTCATCGATAAAACTATACATAGTGTTCACGTCTGGGCTGAAAGAAGTTGATATGCCTACACGTGTTACGAATGACGGTTCTTTACAATTTCCAGACTCGGGATTTCATTGTTTTGTTTGTTTAGCTGCAATTTATATATTCCTCCAAACTGTATAAAGTGCAAGCAAATGTTATGCCTTTAGTCAGTGTGTGTGTGTGTGTGTGTGTGTGTGTGTGTGTGTGTGAGAGAGAGAGAGAGAGAGAGAGAGAGAGAGAGAGAGAGAGAGAGAGAGAGAGAGAGAGAGAGAGAGAGAGAGAGAGAGAGAGAGAGAGAAACATAATCACAAGTCACAAAGCCTCTAGGCCATTTTCCTCCCCCCCTCCCCCCTCCTCTTCTCACCACATCACCTAACAAGGTATCGAATATGCAGCACAACAGTCATTACCTCCCTCCCCGCCTGCCCTCACCCCTCAATCACTCTGGGTGGAAAAAAAATACGATGGGCACCATGTAAACAAAGCCTGGCCTCGTGAAGCAACCATAGTGGCCGCGGCAGGCATGGAGGGAGGCAGGGAGGAAGACTAGATGGAGGGAGGGCGAGGAGGGAGGCACGGCTAGAGGGAGACTGGGAGGCCGAGGGGAAGGGAGGGAGGGGGATGTGGGAAGCTTGTGGGATGCATATCTAACCTGCAGCTCAGGCCTACCAGAATCCCAGAGGCAAGGACCCACCCGCCAGGCTGCCCGAACAAGACCCTCCCTCTTCCTTCCTGTCCCCCGCCCCCCTGACGAGGCTAACGGGACCGAGGCTTATCACGGACAATTCGCAAACCCTCGGCCACATTTTTAAAGGCCCGCCCGAGGTGCCGAGGGCCGGAGGGAATGTTAATCTGCCGCGGCGGTGCCCTGTGGAGGCCTGCGTGTAGGCAGGAGGGACCGCCGGCCGCCGCACCAGGCTATTATTAGCACCATTACCGACGCAAGGCCTGACGTATATTACTACCGATATTATCATGATTAAGAGCATTATCAGGATAATCAGTCATTACTATTGTTACTCATTATTCTTCTTGTTAACATTATTACTTTTACTACTTTATAATCATTACTATTAATATTACTATTATAATCTTTGTCAATATTATTATTTTCATTATTTTAACCAAAAATTATTATTATTATTATTATTATTATTATTATTATTATTATTATTATTTTCATCATTATTATTATCTTAATCATAATTACCATTCTTTTAATTATTATAATCATTACAATTTAACTCACGTCATTAAAATTCCTAATGGTCTGTCGTAGTTTCCTTGTTGTTCTGGTGTTATAAACAGGACCAGCCACGCGCTGAATGCCAAGTAACTGCAGCCCCTGACACACACACACACACACACACGGCCTTGTACTGTAAGCTGATGCAAGGCGGCCTTGGTAATACCGCTCACAATGGATTTTTTTTAATTAAAGACAACCACGCTGTCTGATTTGCAATGCTGGTAATTCGAGTAAATTTTTATAATATATATGATCATGGGAATGATGATAACAACGATGACAGTGATGAAAAATAATAACATCAATGAATTAAAAGAGTAAAGCTAATAAAAATAACAATAATAATAATAATAATAAAAATAATAATAATAATAATAATAATAATAATAATAATAATAATAATGTTTGATAAGATTATTGCCCCATCAACCATTAAACATCAACAACAACAAACAACGACAAAAACAATACGTCGTTACCGCTACCACCACCACCACCACCACTGCACACAGGTAACCCAAATCTAGAATACTAAAATAGGAACGTATGTGTGTGTGTGTGTGTGTGTGTGTGTGTGTGTGTGTGTGTGTATGGTACTGACGATCACCACCGCCTACCAACTCAGCCCTACTCAATTTTTTTTTGTGTGTGTGTGTGATAGTCTTATAGTAAGGGATTGAGGGAGGGTACGAGCGATGGAGGGAAGGAGAGACAGGTAACGGAGGAGATAGCCGACGTGAGGGCGTTAGGCTATCAAGGTCAGGCTGGCCGCACGGTGGGACGGTACACGGAGGAGGAGTCGAACGTGCGTCCTGGGAATGTGTGGAACGAAACTGATCATGAAGAATGGAGATGGAACATATTGCCACCAGTCTCCACCTCCCCCCCACCCCTCTCTCTCTCTCTCTCTTAATATTAACTTAATATTAACTAGAGTAGAAAAGCAACGTTTTGGAGACATCTGATTAATGTAAAATCACTTAGGTTTAAGGACAGACCACCTAGTCTGGACCATGGGGTTTCTAATGGTCTGATTTTTCAATGTTCTCTCTCTCTCTCTCTCTCTCTCTCTCTCTCTCTCTCACACACACACACACACACACACACACACACACACAGTCAAGCACATTTCGACGTAACATATCAACCTCATCTTAACTTTAATCCGAGAGAGAAAAAGAGAGAGAGAGAGAGAGAGAGAGAGAGAGAGAGAGAGAGAGAGAGAGAGAGAGAGAGAGAGAGAGAGAGAGAGAGGGGGGGAAGCAGAAGGGAGGTCAGTAAAGGAAGGAAGGAGGGAGGGATGGAGGAAAGGATGGATGGAAGAGAGAGAGAGAGAGAGAGAGAGAGAGAGAGAGAGAGAGAGAGAGAGAGAGAGAGAGAGTGCGGGGGAGGGGGGGAGAGGCAGAAGCGGAGGTCAGTAAAGGAAGGAAGGAGGGAGGGATGTAGGAATGGATGGATGGAAGGAAGGAGGGGCAAAGAGGGCAAGGAGGGTAAGAGGAAGGCCAAGAAGGAGAGAAGAAGGAAGAGAGGGAGGGAGGGAGGGCAACAAGGAGGAGAGGAGGGGCAGATGGTCGGAGGGAGGGAGGGGAGGGGGAGGGGGAATGTAGGCCTAACAGAAAAAAACCGCAGGAGTCACTCTCGGGGCCAGCTTGTGTTACATAACGGACACACACACACACACACACACACACACACGGGAGGGTCATGCTACGATAGGTGAAGTTAGTATGGACAAGACCTCAACGCTTTATCCAAGACTGCAAGGGAATGGCGTAGAGGGGAAAGGCGGGGGGGCGTAGCGGAGGGGTTCGGCAATGCACTTGAATACGTATTACTGATGTGTTAGGTTAGGTTGTGTTGAGTCATGGCATCCCGAGCAACGTTACCAGATTATCAAAACACTGAATTATACGATTTCTGACACATAACTCTCGCAAAAAAACAAAAAACAAAAAAATCAATCAGCGGTTTTGACCTTCTTTAATTGAGTTTTGTTATTTGTGTGGATGGTACGACAGTTTTGCTTCTGAAACTGATAAAAAGCAATGCTCTGAGTACGACGACCTGGTAACGCTGCCCCAGAGCCGAGTAGCCGGGGTGTGGGTCATGGGCAGGGAGCTGAGCGGGGCGGGGGGCGGGAGGACAGCCATAGGGGGTGGGGGGTGGGGGGTCAGCACTACCTAGATCACTACCACACCAAGCAATTATGTGTTGAGTTTTTAGATTGGGGGCAGCGTTCATCACGACACCCAAATTTCGATCTTGGGCCCACATTCTTCAACATTTCGGCGCCTACACAACAAACTCACACTTGATAAGGCTTTCGTAGAGGTTGTGGGGTATTTCCATGTGTAGTTTTTATGAGCCTAGAGGTAGCAAGACAAGGCTTCTGTCATGAACGTGAAGAAACCACCGACGAGAACCCGACTCACCTTGGTGGCTTTTAGAAATAGTTGTAGTTAGACCCGAAAGCGTTTTGGAATACAGGCCATTTTTTTTTCCACCACCACCACCATCACCCACCACCACCATCATCACCACTACCACCGCCACCAGACATCGTTGAGGCATGTTGCACGCTTATTACTATTTAGAGATGGTCAATAAACTAGTAAGACCCGAAAGCGTTTGGAAATACAGGCCATTTTTTTTCCACAACACTACTCAATCACCCACCACCACCACCACCACCAGGCATCGTTGAGGTATGTTGCACGCCTATTACTATATATAGATGGTCGATAAACGAATAAATCCAACATCTAATCCGTCATCTACAGCAGTACGCGTCGCAGCACCCCCACCCCTCCCCCCCACCCCCACGGCCCCGCCCCAAAGCACGCGAGGAACACGAAGGGAAAGGGCGGTCGGTGTTGCGTGTTCCTGGGTTTGGCGAGCCCCGCGTGGTGAGGCAACAGCCGGGCGGGGCGGGGCGGGGTGGGGTGGGGCGTGGGGCGGCGAGGCTTCGGGGCTGTGAAACGACCGAGGAAAACGAGGATTGTGTCGAGTGTTGGGGTGGTGTTGGTGAAGGAGGGGCTGGTGTTGAGAGGTGGTGATGGTGGTGATGAGGAGGTAGTGATGAGAAGCATTGGAGACGAGGACGAGTGTGGGTGGTGGTGGTGATGGCGGTGGTGATGACATGGCGGAGGTGGTGATGGTGGCCGCAGTGAGAGAATGTAGAGGCAATATTTTTCCTCCCTCCCTCTCATGACCTTCCTCCTTTTCTTCCTCCATCCACAAAGCTAGACTCCCAATGCTACACCCAAGACCCGTATCCTCAAGAACTCTCGCAAGAACTATATTTCCAGAGACCACAAAGGAGATTAGTCGGATTCTCAGGAATAGTTTTCACGTCCACGATGCAGAAAGCCTTGTCAAACTATCACTAGGCTTATAAAAACTACCCATGGAAAATACCACAAAGGAGATTAGTCGGGTTCGCTGGAGTAGTTTTCATGTCCACGATGCAGAAGCCTTGTCAAACTATCACTAGGCTTATAAAAACTACCCATGGAAAATACCACCAAACTACGAAAGCCTTACCAAATATGTGTGTGTGTGTGTGTATGTGTGTGTGAAAATATGGGCCAGAGTCATATAGAGAGGTGCTGTCTACTGTTTTCTAGCATATACCATTCTTATCAACACCTCCACTCAAAACGCCTCGTCACCCACGCCGCCAGTCCCTCCTCCTCCTCCTCCTCCTCCCGGTGGTACTTAATTTTTAGGCGCCATTACCTGCAGTGGGGACGGACCTTCCTGGTTTTAATCCTTGGTCGACTTCCTTTTGTCCTCCTCTTCCTTCTCTCTCTCTCTCTCCTTCTTCTCCTCTTTCTAATCTTTCTCCTTTTCCTAATTTTTCTTCTTTTCCTCCCTTACTTTTTGTCTGCTCTGCTTTCCTTCCTCTTTTTCTTTCTCCTCCTCCTCTTTTCATTTTTATTTCACTTCTTTAGTTTTTCTTCTCGTCCTAGTTTTTTTTCTCCTCCTCCTTTATCTAGTATTTTTTTCCTCCTCTCTTCCACATTCTCCTTCTCTTCCTTTTTCTTACTTCTCTTTTTCCTGTTCTTTATTTCTCAGTCTCCTCTTTTTCTTGTATTTCTGTTCCTTCTTTTTCTCTTTCTCTGACCATTATTTTCCTCCTCCTCCTCCTCCACCTTCTTCCTTTTCTCCTATTCCTATACTACTCCTTAACACCGCCGTCATTGCTGTCTACCTTTCTTTTACGTTGCTAGAAGACTGTTAATATGATCAGCCGAGCCACTGTTCTCTCTCCCAGGGCAAACATTTTCACTCCTAAAGAAGGGGGAGTGGCGGTGGTGGCTGTGGCTTGTTATGCATGACGCTGGTACTCAATTTCACAGTCCACAGTGGCTTTGTACTCGCCCCTACCAGACTATTTAATCTTCTACACTCCTTAATGACCAGGTTTTCGATGTAACGCCAGATACACACCAGAGATTTTCCGTACTGTGTCCTTAAATTTCCTAACTTAAATATGTATACCAGACACTACACAAGGAATTTGAGAAGTCTTTGGTATTGGTTTGAAGGCTAACTAACCCAATATGTCGAACTGGCCCTTTAAGTCTCGCAGATGGATGTTACGGCAAGTTCGAATCGACGTTTTGTGACGAGCTACTTGCCTATGCTCCATTTTTTACAGATAAGGAAGCAGCCCATGGGCCAACAAAAATAAATGAATGAATAAAAGTCAAAAAGGTAAAAAGGTCACATTATTGTTGATGAAAACCTGAACACCAATACGTTAAGAAATCAAGCGACAGCACAGCACCGGGAGACAGGCTGTTCCCCGTGACCTCCAGCTGGTGCTCCTCCCCTACACGCCGGGGGAGGGGAGGGGAGGAGAGGCTACGTCGCACCTCGTCTCGCCGATGCCATTATGTGCTGATGAAGCTGAGTTGGCGCAAAAATTTTTGGTTGATGAGCGTTATGTAGATGAGTTGGGGAATGTCCATGTGTGTGTGTGTGTGTGTGTGTGTGTGTGTGTGTGTGTGTGGAGAGAGAGAGAGAGAGAGAGAGAGAGAGAGAGAGAGAGAGAGAGAGAGAGAGAGAGAGAGAGAGAGAGAGAGAGAGAGAGAGAGAGAGAGAGAGAGAGAGAATATTAAGTTTGGAAATAAAATTACTGTCCTAATATTGGCATATATATCACCATAAAACTCAAACCTATTACTTTTTTCGTATTAGCAGTATCAGTAACAACAACAACAGCAGCAAAACATTAACAGCTAGTGCCATAACTACTAAAACTACTATAAATACCAAGACTACTACTACTACTACTACTGTAACAACCATCAATAAATAAAAAAAAGCAAGAAAAGAAGCCTCTCACCCAGCAATCTCTCACACAATCTCTGCTGACTATCATCCTTGGAACCAGAACCTGCTGGCTTTAAACTCACACACGTGTTGAACATAATTTTAGCCCCAAGCTTTCCTCCTCCGCGTCGCCAAGAGCCTTATCACGGGAGAAAGCAACATTTGATCTCCGGCGCGACACTTTTTCACTTTTTATCGAGTGACGCACAACACAGCCAGTCTCGTAAAAAACACAGGTCTTGTTATTCGCCGCACGGTTCCGAGAAAGAGCAGAATACTTATGATGCGATAAGTTATCAGTAGGGGGGAGGGGGGAGGAATAAAAGGGAGGCGGGCGGCGGGGACGAGAGAGTATGATGAATGACGACCAGGGAGGGCGGGCGGTGACGGAGAAGAGGGGGAGGAGGATGAAGGGGATGGCAAAACAGTATGAATTACGGGGCCTCTTGATAGTGACCGATAAGATGGCGGTGGTGCTGATGGCGATAAGGGGGGCGGTGATAACGACGGCGGCGGCGGTGGTGGTGGCGCTGCTGGCTTACACTCTGACGTAGATAAGTGCATAGAACAAAAAGAAACGAGAAAAAAAAGAGATAAGAAAGTGGAGCAGGGCAGGTGGAGGGCAGTGGAAGGCGCTGAGTCTACCGCCGCCTTGCCCTGCCGCCAGAATGCACCTTCCCGCACACACATGTCAGGCTGGAGGTGTGTGTGTGTGTGTGTGTGTGTGTGTGTGTGTGTGTGTGTGTGTGTGTGTGTGTGTGAGTCGATGGCGTGCCTAGACAACCCCATCCTTTCAATGACGCGGTATTCCCCCCTCCACATAACCCACAATCGTCCCTCTTACTATTTTACTTCCTCCAGCCAGTCTCCCTACATCCCCACACTTCATCTACATCCATAGCTCACCAACTCAGACCCATAAGCTATTTCAGTCCCTCACAACCAGTATATATTCTCTCCAGCCAGCATTTCTCATCACACTTCAGTCCCTCAAAAGCAGTATTATCTCCCGTCAGCATCCCTCAGCCTCACGCTCCCCCATAACGCACTCCATTACCTCACAATCACTATCTCCAGACAACCCCACTCAGCCTCAAGGACGCCCGACACCCCAGGAAGCATCGGGGGAGCAGAGGAACAAACAGGATTGTCGTTCACGCCTCTTTAGCCATCCACTCGCTTAACCCACTCCTCTGTTTTCCTTTCCCTTAACTTACCGCTCTCCCCTCCTCTCCTCTCCTCTCTTCTCTTCCTCTACCTCCTGTCTCTGTGGCACTTTTTCCTGTTCCATTCTTGGGTCATTTCACTGCTCTCGTTTCCCTTCGCCTCCCTGTCTTCTTCTCTTTCCTCCCTTCCCGTTCCACCACATAACCCGTTCCAGTTTTTTTTTTTTTTCCGCTCTTCGTTTTTTTTTTTTTCCTCCCATTTCCGTTCCACTCTTGACCAATTTCACTTTTCTCTTTTCCATTCACCTTTCTTTCTTTTTCTCTTCACCTTTCTCTTTCTTTTTTCTCTTCATCTCTTTCTTTCTTTTTCCCTTCACCTCTCTCTCTTTTTCTCTTCCTATTTTTCCTGTCTCTATCTCCCCTCCACCTTCCACTCTCGACCCCTTTTCAGAGTTCCCCTTCTAATCTGCCTGCCGCTCCCCCCTCTCTCTTCCCTTCCCCCCTTCCCTCTCTATCGTGCCGCCCCCTTCCCTCTCTATCGTGCCCTGTCCCCCTCTAAGCCCAGCCCGCCTCTCCCTCAAGTCCGGCACACGCACAAACAGGGTTGGGGTCGCCGGCGTTATAAAACCATAATGGCATGAGGTCAGGTTCAGAGGGACAGGTTGAGGGAGGCTTTACTATGCTTTTTTTTTTTAGGCTCAGTAACCCTTTTATGACTCCTTATAAACTGCTGAGGGAAGAAAGGCGTGTGTGTGTGTGTGTGTGTGTGTGTATGTGGGGTTCACTCTCACTCTCTCAGCACTGTTCCCTGACTGCCTTGATCCGGTTATAACAATGATGATAGCAACACCACCACCATCACCAGCAGTAGCAATAGTAGTAGTAGTAGTAGTAGTAGAGTAGTAGTAGTAGTAGTAGTAGTAGAAAAAATCGTCATAATTCTTCTCATCTTTTCCGAAAATATCGCGGTAAAGTATTCGACAGATTGAATGAGAGAGAGAGAGAGAGAGAGAGAGAGAGAGAGAGAGAGAGAGAGGGGGGGGGAGGTGCAAAAAAAACAACCTCGTCCTGACATGGGCCACGCGTGCCCTGACATACAGACGCCTCGGCCCCGACACACTCATTTCCCAGCCACACGCGTCGCCCCGCCGCCCCTTGCACACCGGCCAAGGACGGACGAACTGCTGGACTGTGGTGAGCGGAGACCCGATATCGAGGTCGCTTGGTCTGCCTGCTCGACTGCCAGCTCATATACTTATTCACCGGCCTCTCTACAAACCTACGCCTCCTTGCTTGCCTCTCGCTAAGTGATCGAATGTCTGCCTAGTACCTACCAACCATGCTGTAAACTTACTTAAATGTCCTGCCTGCCTGCCTTCTTTCCTTCCTTTCTTCCTTCCTTCTGCCTGCCTGATAATAATAATAATAATAATAATAATAATAATAATAATAATAATAATAATAATAATAATAATAATAATAATAATGACAATTATAATAATAATTATAATATTAATAACAATAAGTGACAATAATTATTGGTAAAAATAAATTTATTAATATTATCATTATTTTTATTATTACCATTATTATTCTTATTCTTATTATTTTCTTATTATTATTACGTATATACATTACTTAAAATTATTCTTATCATGGTGATGATAAAAATGATGATGATGACATTATTATTAAAGTAGCATCAGCAATATTATCAGTGTCGTTATTAATATCATTACTATATTCATAATTATTATAATTATTACTATTATTATAATTATCATTATACTGTAATCATTACTATTAACATAATATATACATAATGGCTTACAAAAAAATATTGCTAACAGCACAAGAAACCTAAAAAATATTCGTGCTGGATTATTTTCACGATTTCTTAATCTCGGAATTAACCACAACTAATCTTCCCCGAGCCGCGGATAACATTAGCGTCCCTTCGTACTTGCCTTCGTCACTCGTCACTCAGCCGCGCCGCGACCCACTCGGCTCTTTAATCCGCCTGTCACCTGCTTACGTAACTTCTAAAACATTTACTCATGGTTCATAAGCAAAATCAGTAACTCTCTCTCTCTCTCTCTCTCTCTCTCTCTCTCATGTGTGTGTGTGTGTGTGTGTGTGTGTGTGTGTGTGTGTGTGTGAGGAAACTGAAGAGAAGTGGAGGAGGGGCAGGAAGAGCAACACAAACTGAAGCGTCAAACTGAAGGGAGAAAAAGAAGCAAACAAGACAAAGAGATAATGAAAAAGCAAACAGAAGCGTAGCAAGAGGTAAGGTAGGAAAATGAGGAGAAATGGAGGAGAGGCAGGAAGAGGAACACAAACTGAAGCGTCAAATTGAAGCCAGAAAAAAAAAACAAGACCAAAGGAATAAAGGAAAGAGCAAAGAGGAGCGCATAGAAAGAAGTAAAGGAGTAATAAAAAGAGAAATAAATGGAATAAGGGCAAAAAGAAGAAGAGGAGGTAAACAAGAGGGAGGAGGAGATGACTGGCATGCGACTCAAGGGTGAACGTTGAAGGAAAAGTAACATAATAAGGCGTTTTTTTTAAAGTTGTATTCCTCCTCTTCTTCCTCCCTCCCTGCGCCTCGTCTCCCGGCAACACCAGGAAGTGGCTGAAGTAGGCCTACCGCACACATACACACACACACACACACACACACACTGAGGCATTAAATAAAACATAAAAACCGATGAACGAATGAATTAAATAACCAAAGAATCAAAAAATAAAATAAACAGGTATGAAAAAAAAACCTATTATCATAAATTTTTCCGTGCGCTCATAACAGATTAACGAGAGAGAGAGAGAGAGAGAGAGAGAGAGAGAGAGAGAGAGAGAGAGAGAGAGAGAGAGAGAGAGAGAGAGAGAGAGAGAGAGAGAGAGAGAGAGAGAGAGAGAGAGAGAGAGAGAGAGAGAGAGAGAGAGAGAGAGAGAATCAAGTCGACGGATTACGTGAAATTATAGAGGAAGATGCGGACAATTTTTTTTTATAAGAGCAGAGAGAGAGAGAGAGAGAAGGGAAGGAAGGTGGAGAGGAGGAGATGGAAACGAAAGGTGGAGGAAGACGGGAAGGAGAAAGGAGGGTAGTGGAAGGTGGAGGAAACATGGAAGAAGACAGACAGGTGGCGGATGAAATGGAGGAGAAAGGCGGGCAATGATGGAGTGGAGAAGACGGAGAAAAAAACCCACCCGGTGGAGGAAAAGAAGGGTGGAGAAAGGTGGAGAAAACGTGGATGAATAAAACTGGAGGTGGAGGAAGAGGAGGAGAGAGGCGGGCAGTGAAGAAGTGGACGAGACGTGAAAGGAAACCGGCGGAGGAGGAAAAGGAAGATAGGGAAGGGTGGAGGAGAAGTGGAAGAACAAGACTGGAGGTGGAGGAAGATAAATTGGAGTCTGGAGGAAACTGAGCGGGTTGAACAGACGTGGAAGAAGAAAGACGGTGGAGGAAGAGAGAGACAAGAGGAGACGTTTAAAATATGGTAAGTAGGGTAAGGAAACATGGAAGAAAAGGTGCAATGTTAGGTGATGGAATGGGCAAGCGGTTAAGGAGGAAGGAGAAAAGAAATGAGGGTCGGTGGAGGGAGAGAAAGACAGAGCAGTGGGAATTATAGTGGTGCTGGGGGAGTGGAATGGCGATATGGAGAGCAGATGAGGTGGAAGGGTTGTGGAGAGGAAGAGGTACGAGCGTGAGCGGTGAGAGCGTTCAGGGCACCGTTGCCATATTATCGTACTCAGAGGCTCGTACTTACCGGTTTCTGAGCCATAGCTATTGCCAAAAGCACCAATAATTAACCATTTTAACGATAACTATATATGAAGGCAGTTATTGGGGTCGTGGAGGCAGTTTTTGGGTCGGAAATAGGCAAACAGGAGGCTGAGTACGACAATCTGGCAGCGTTGGTTCAGGGGAAGGGTAGGGGAAATGAAGAATGGTTGAGGGTCGATGGGTAATAAGGTCCTTGAGGAATGGAAGGAGGTCCTCAGCGGCCAATTGGCAAAAATGTTGAAGTCTGTGAGGTCTGGTTTCCTGGATGTTATATTTGAAGTACCACTGAGGTTTGAGTTCTCGAGGAGGGAGAGTTAAACTAGATCTAACTATCGTCCAAATAACTTGTCCTCTTGCAGACTCCTTACGTTCTTATATTCTTATGTTATGTTGGAGTTTATAGCTGTGGGGAGTGTTCGGGATCACCTTGTAGTTATGGAAGTCGCAAAACGGATAGCAATGGACACGTTGTAATGGGTTTCAGCTAGATAAATTCAGATTCAGCAATGACAGAGAAGAACTGCTTTCGTCACAGCGGAGGACGAGTGGAACACGCTTCATACATACCTTCAAGAAAAAGTTAGATGAATTCATGGATAGGAAGGATAGGTGGCGA
>NC_066523.1:4392580-4455080 GCF_024679095.1 Eriocheir sinensis
AAGGAGAACGATGTTGGCACTGTACATCACACATCTCATGATCGAGCTTCATATTTTAGTATCCGTGTATTCACTTGAGGAACCAAATTTATGTATGCAAAGCGGCACCTCCCATTTATCAGACGAAGCTGAAATTCCAAAAAAAACTATTCTTGAGAGAGAGAGAGAGAGAGAGAGAGAGAGAGAGAGAGAGAGAGAGAGAGAGAGAGAGAGAGAAAATGCTGGGAGGAAATGACCGCGGCGTGACCCGGAGCTGGGCTACCACCGCCGCCGCCGTCGCCGCTGCACAGCACACACAGGCCGCGCCCATAGACCAGGCCTGTGCGACACCACTGGATCAATGCTGCGCCCTGACCGCACACACACACACACACACACAGTACTACTACTACTACTACTACTACTACTACTGCTGCTGATGATGATGATGATGCTACCACTACTACAGAACTCCCTAACTTCACTCCTCCCTCCTGTTCTGCCTCACTTCACTGTTCCCAACTTCTATTCCGTCCCTTTCCTTCCCTCCTCTCCCCCCCTCTCCCTCCCTCCCTCCCCTCCGTCTGGTCTTGAGTCGTGCTGGACAGAATTCATATTTTTTCGTTGACAGTTTTGTTTAAGGAGAGGAAAAGGCAAGAAAAGAGAGAGAGAGAGAGAGAGAGAGAGAGAGAGAGAGAGAGAGAGAGAGAGAGAGAGAGAGAGAGAGAGAGAGAGAGAGAGAGAGAGAGAGAGAGAATAATAAAGAAGTTTATATTAAGCGCGAAGTTTGTGTGTGTGTGTGTGTGTGTGTGTGTGTGTGTATGACGTGACCCTCCATGTTGTTCTCTGGTAGTGAAGAGGAACGGAGAGAAAGAGGCGTGGAGTGATGCAAGAGGAGAGGCAAGAGATGAAGGGAGGGATGAGAGCCCTGGGAGGTGGAGGGAGGGATGAAGAGGTGCAAGAAGAGAGGAAGGGCTGAAGGGGTGGGAGGGAGGGGAAGGGAACTGAAGAGACTGGAGGGAAATAAGAGACAAGAAAAAGCAAGTAAAGTTCACGAATAAATAATAGAAAAAAAATACAAGAGTGCTTATGGAAGAGAGAGAGAGAGAGAGAGAGAGAGAGAGAGAGAGAGAGAGAGAGAGAGAGAGAGAGAGAGAGAGAGGTGTGGGGGGGGGGTGCACGCTCCAGCCCACCATACACAGGTGCCCTCAACACCTGTCCGAGGCTGGACGGCACCTGCCCCTCGTTACACACCTGCTTATTTGTCCTTACGCCACACACTCGCCACTCCATCATCCACGCCCCTTCCCCGCTCCCCCCCCCCCCCATTCCTACGCCTCATCCTCATAGTCTTAACGTCAAACAAACAAACTCCAACATCCACAGCCGTACACAACAATAAAACCTCACACACCCACACATCACCCGCCAGTTATGCTCCACACTCCCTCTTCACTCACACCTACACACCTCACACTCGCTATCTTAACTCTATACAGACACATATAGGCCTACATTCCCGCTTCCCAGCCATACGCACCTAAATCTCCCCCACCACACACTCCTTTCCCCCTCCCCCACACAGGTGTCCAACCACATGCACGCGTTACACTGCCGCGCCTCAACATCTGAACCAAGATCGAAGAGATTGGCCTGGACGCACTCTGCCTTTCCCGAGACTCGGACGGACAACAAGCACATTTCGAGGCAAGGGTTCCCGAAGAACGTGTAGCAGAAAAAATGTGACGATCTTTGCCGCCAGTAACAGGCAGCCACGCCAGACACACTGCTCCCGGGGGTGTGCACAGCGAGGTCAGGTGTGTCCAGCCTAAGGCCTTCAGCCGTGCCGCGCCCCTCCCTTTTAACCGCAGCCACGGTCTTCCTTTCTCGTTACTTTTTCTTACACAAAAATGGAAGCGTCACGACCCATAGTTTGTTTCCGTTGTTTACTGTTGTCATTACGGTTTTCATATGAGTGACTTTTTTTATAATTATCTGAAGACCGATGAAAAAGACAAAAGTTAATAATGCTGTGTTGCCGTCCAGGGAATCCGTCGTTGCTTAGGGGATGGGACAATCAGCCATTCTTTTTGTCATATAAAAGTATTCTGATATCAACACACTGGCTCGGGGTACTTCAGGACCTCCAACAAACTGACGCAGAAATCCCCATCTTGACACTACTTAGCAAACAAATTCCTGCCCATGTCTTTATTGAATTCAAATATATCCAACTTATATAAGATGCCTCTCCAGACTACTGACCACCAACGCTTTTCTCAGGTCAGTCATTCTGAAGTGTAAAATGTAGTTGTTATGTTTACGGCCACCTATTTGAATTATGATTTTTTTCCAAAATTTAGTGTGAGTGCCTCCGTGGTCCAGCGGTTAGTAGCTACGCTTAGCTCGAATCCGTGAGCCTGGGTTCGAATCCCGGCCCAGGCAGTCGGCGTGCACCACCTAGCTTTCATCCTCCTCTCCGGCTGGTCGATAAATGGATACCTGGGGAAGGTAAACTGTGGCAACACGGATGTCACACTGACTTCGTTCTCACCCATCACAGGTTCAAGGGCCAATGGACGGAGATGAACACCGAGGCCACGCGTTGCTATAGCGTTTACCTGACTTTACGTTAGGTACCTTACTTTGATGAGCGAGTTCCGAATTTTCTCTCTCTCTCTCTCACACACACACACACACACACACACACAGGACGAGGTAATCAGAAAGGTAAATTTAGGGGACAAACTAATCAAGACAAGTGAGATAGGCGGGGGCGGGCGGGGAAGAACCTGGGTCTAAAAACTTCAATTGGGAGGAGACTGATTATTCGCCGGGCAATTAAAGGTCCTCAAAAATAGGGTCGCCTCAGGACACCCACATCACCTGCACGAGCATCATCATCATCAGCCTTTACTATAGTCGGTTCCACGAGAGCTTCAGGGGTGGATTCGCGGACTTGGTATCATTGCTTGGGTGATTTTACTGATAATGAGGTAGCAGAGAATAAGAGGTTGGAGGGAAGGGAGGGAAAGATGAAGGGAGGAGGGGGAGGAAGGGAAGAGGAGGAAAAGGAGAAGAGGAAGAGGAGGAGGAGGAGGAGGAAAGGAAGGGATGAGGAGGGGGAGGCTATGGTTGGTATTGTCAGATGCTCCCATCCCTCACACCAACTATTTCCAAAGGTCAAAAAGGAGGTTAATCGAGTTCTAATGAGAGCTCTTTTAGGTTCACGGTACAGAAGAAGGCTCAGACTACCACCAGGGTCATAAAAGTACCCCTGGAAATGCCCTAAACTCCCACGAAAGACTAGTAAATTACGTGTTCTTGGGCGCAGAAATGTTGGCCTTATGTCACGTCAGGTTAGCTCTAGTAAACAACAGCCAATGAGCGACGCAGAGACTGTCACCCAAGCAATGATGCCAAGTACGAGAGTCTACCACTGAAGGATTTGGCTCGCCAGCTATCGTGGAAGCGACTTTATCTTATAGCCCGCTGCAGAACAAAACCCTTCCCCATAGTTCTCCACCTCTCCTTTGTGTGATGTTATAGTCTGTTCACTTAAGTCCGACCCAAGCTGACCCCATAAACCTAAGCGTGTTTGCAAGCTGAGTGCTGATTGGCTACTACTATGGCTTCCAAGTTTTCTTTAACCTCTGTTCGTGTTTATCTCACGCAGCACTTTCTGCTAATCTGCACTGTGCTTACGAACACGCTTAGGTTTATGTTGTCAGCTTGGGTCAGACTTAAGTGAACAGACTAATCGTGTATCCAGTCCTGCTCCGGCAAATGCTCTGACTTAATCTCCACACCTGGTCTCTGTGTACCCTGACTTCTACAGCTTCTGGGTTGCCATTCCTTTGCTTATGGTGTCAATCTGTTATCGGTTTTATGTATGACTATGGCCTGTCAATGTTTATTTCTTGTTCTTAATCGACGTTAGATCGTTTGAACATCTACAGCAGTTAGTTCCATAATTTTTCCTTTTTTTTACTGCGTTTCCATATTATACTCAGGGCGGTATTCTCAAACACTTCAGCCTCCCACACCAACTATTTCCAAAGGCCAAAACGTAGGTCAGTCGGGTTCTAATGAGTGTTTCTTGAAGTCCAGGGAACAGAGGAAGGGTCAAACTGTCACCAGAGTCATAAAACTACCCCTGGAAATGCCCAAAACTACTACGACAGCCTTGTTGAAAGTGTGGGCTTGGCCGATGACATGTTTAAGAATACGGCAGTCTTTTCCTCACCAACAAGCAACTACAAAACAAGGCTGGATGAAGAAAGCCACACTGTCTCTACCTTCGATTTATTGATGGACGAATCACTCCACAACAACATCTTATGCAATACCTCGAAGTGTGCTAACTCCTAGAACACAGACTCTCTCTCTCTCTCTCTCTCTCTCTCTCTCCAACAAAATCTTATGCAACACCTCGAAATGTGCTAACTCCTTGAACACAGCCCCCCTCCAATCTCTCTCTCTCTCTCTCTCTCTAAGACAACACTCGGGAGCTTGAATCCTAGCCGAGGGACAGAAGGAAAGATTACTGGGATGATTTCGCTCAACTTTATAATCAAGTTTCTTAACGAATGTGAAATTAGTCCCGTAGAGAAGGGTCGCTTAAGGACGATTTGCATGTTGACAATAATTATACTCGAGCTGGTAGTGTGTGTGTGTGTGTGTGTGTGTGTGAGAGAGAGAGAGAGAGAGAGAGAGAGAGAGAGAGAGAGAGAGAGAGAGAGAGAGAGAGAGAGAGAGAGAGAGAGAGAGAGAGAGAGAGAGAGAAACGTAAACACAACATATAAAAGATAAAATGCTGAGAGAGAGAGAGAGAGAGAGAGAGAGAGAGAGAGAGAGAGAGAGAGAGAGAGAGAGAGAGAGAGAGAGAGAGTCTGGGAGGCCAGCAACAAGACCAGACAGACGGAGAAGGAGAGGGAGAGAGAAGAGGAGGGGGCGGAGAGAGAGAGAGAGAGGGAGAGAAAGAGAGAAGAGGGAGGGAGGCAAGAGTAAAGGGGGGAGGGAACGTGGGGTAACCGTGGAGAGTGGAGGCGGGGTGGAGTGGGGTGTTTGCAAGGGGGGCAGAGGAGGGTGGAGGGGTGAAGGGGGGAGATGGAAGGGTTGTGCAGGTTTAAGTCAGTTCAGCGAGGACCTTAAAGATGACCTGACCCGGTGATCCAGTCAGACATGCCTCCTCATTTACTAGGCCAGTGCTCCCTTCCTCCCTTCCTCCCTCGCCCCCTCGCCCCCTCCCTCCCCTTCTTCCGCAATCCCATTCCCCTCTCCTCTCGCGCGCTAGTGCCAACCCGAACTCTTATCAAGTCTTCATCCTTTTCCTCCTTCCTCCCTCCTTCCCTTGTTCCTTTCTCTCTACCCTTCCTTCCCCTTTTCTCTCTCTCTCTCTTTCTCCCAACATCGCCAAACATGCCCTCTCCCTCCTTCCCCTCATGCTACCGCCAATCCGCCCCTTTCTTTTCTCTTCTCTCTCTCTCTCTCTCTCTCTCTCTCTCTCTCTCTCTCTCTCTCTCTCTCTCTCTCTCTCTCTCTCTCTTAGCAACGCCCCAAAATAGAACTATAGATGAGTGAGCGAAGGAAAACCGAATCATTAATAAGCGAACAAAACGTAACATTTTGAATAATAAAAGAAAAGCCTCCGTCCAGAAAACGCAACAACAAAGACGCAGCGAATCCCTCCTCCTCCTCCTCTCCTCTTACTTTTCCTCCTCCTCCTCTTCCTCCTCCTCCTCCGCCGCCGCCGCCGTCCGCTTCCCAACTCCCTCCCTCTGCCTCACTTGCTTCACAAAAAGAGCATGAGTTTTTATTTTTTTTGCCATGCACCTCCACTCAAGTTCATGGCCAAGGCTACGCGCTGGGAGGAGGAGGAGGAGGAGGAGGAGGAGGAGGAGGAATAGGAGGAAAAAGAGAAGGGAATGAATGAGGAACTCCGGAGAGAGAGAGAGAGAGAGAGAGAGAGAGAGAGAGAGAGAGAGAGAGAGAGAGAGAGAGAGAATTTAATAAACATTTAAAATTTTTATAAACCTCTCTCTCTCTCTCTCTCACACACACACACACACACACACACAGAAAATGGAATCTTGATTAGAACTTATTAGTTTTAAAATCTGAGAAAAAAAAAAATCCAATAAATTCAACACACACACACACACACACACACACACACACACACAGCTATTACTCATTTACCTATTTATCCAGAAAAAAAACTAATTACTACTGGCAAACTATAGCCATTTACTTTGTTATGTCCGAATCACTGGAGAAAAAATGTTAATTAATAATATATGAACCCAGATAATGTGTGTGTGTGTGTGTGTGTGTGTGTGTGTGTGTGTGTGTGTTTCGGAGCCAGTCCGTCAGGGGGAGTGAGAGCTGAGGAAGGCGGCGTTGGGTAAGGGGTGCAGCGGTATACTCGAATGGTGGAGAGTGAGATGGCCTTGGGAGAGGTGAAGGATGATCAAGTTTGGAGCATACGCTGTAGATGCGCGTGGCGACGGTGCTCATCTCCGTCCCGTTGGGCCTTTGAGCCTGTGGTGGGAGAGAACTCATTAAACCAAACGCTGCGATTGTCACGGATTTGGCCTTGACTGGTAGCCTGGTAACATACACTCCCAGGTCTTTCTCTGCCTCTGTGGTGGATAGTGGAGTGTTTCCCATGTGGTACTGGTGTGCTGGATATCCCCTCCCAAGGTGCATGACTACATTTTTCTTCACTGAATTGTAGCAGCCACTTTTTGATCCATTCTTGTAGCTTGGTGATGTCTTCTAGTGGGAAATCCTCAGTCAAGGGGTTAAATCGACACAGGCAATGTAACTTCCGGGCTAACACAGTTTACCTTCCCCAGGTACCCATTTATCGACCAACCCGAAAGGAAGGATGAATAGCCGACTCCCCAAGCTAGGATTCGAACCCAGGCCCACAGATTCGCAGTTAGGGAGCAGTTCACAAGTGCTCGCCATTCATACCGAAACATATAACGCAACAGACCCATCTCCCGTACCCTCCCTTCACTCCACTCCCTTGTCACGGGTTTTTCCTCCTCTTCTACTTTCTTTGAGTTGTAGTTAAAAGAAATATCCACCGTCTGAATTCAGTGTTTGTTTCCTACGATTTCTTCTCTCTTTACACAGCCACCACCAACACCGCCACCACACCCCAAATACGCCAGCTTTAGTTTGGAATTCTTAGACGCTGCCGCCTCCCACATCAACTATTTCCAAATGCCGAAAAGGAGATCAGCCGAGTTCTAATGAGTGTTTCTGTAGGTTCATGGTACAGAAAAATGGTCAAACTGCCACCAGGGTCATTAAACAACCCCTGAAAATGCCCAAAACTACTACGAAAGCCTTGTTAAAAATGTGTGCTTGGGGGGACGAGATGTTTAAGAATACGGTCCTTAGGCACAGATGTGCCCACCCTCCACACAGGCCACAAAAAAGAAGGCCAGAGAGTTGAAAGAGAGTTCTCTTTTAGGTTCTTTGGTTTCAGGAACTCAAGAGACCACCACCACCACCAGGGGCTATAAAAAACTGAAAATGCCCTAAACTCCCACGATAGACTAGTAAATTACGTGTTCTTGGGCGCAGAAATGTTTAAAAATATGGCCCTCAGTCTCTCGCCCATCACCATAGCCGTCACCCGCACGAACGCCACCACCACCGTCAGTTTTCAGGTCCTTAAAATTATTCGATTTGGTTACGTATACAAGCCCGTTTTGCTGGCTCCTGCTTTTTCTTCTCGTTTTTCTCATTCGTTTTTATAGTTTGGATGTCGGCAGTTCCATTTTATCTGAGGCTTTTGGGTCGTTCATGATCAAATTTGTTACCCATGCATCATCAACACGCAAGTTTGTCATCGTCGAATAGTTGATCATTTGACTTATTTTGTAGATTGTTAGTAATAATTAGCATCTTCACAACGCTTTACCAGCTCAGTTTCACGCCATATAGTTAACAATTCAATGAGCGTGCCCTTCAACATTTCTTTTGTGCAAGTGACCAATTTTCCCGTTCATTTATCCCCAATTTGATTACAATGTGGAATGTATTTCTAGATGGCGTTGCTTCTCTTGTTGATATAGATAAGTGTAGAGCAAAAGCCAACGCCCACCTGTTAACTAGTTGCATTAGGTATTGTTTTTGCGCCTATTCCTTTTCAGTCTTGCCTTTACTTTATCTGTTAGTGTCTCTTTTATTTTTCATACCCAAACCTGGTCATCGAGGGATCGCTGTTTGAGTCTATAACATTTTTTTATTGATACCCTTTCATGGATCGCAATAATAACTGTTCCTCCTCCTCCTCCTCCTCCTTCAAACAAACGAGGGTGCTGCAATCCCCTATGTTATCAGTCTTTGCAGCTACGAGGACGGGAGGCAAGGGAGGGCGAAGGGTATGAACAAAAGTGTACAGTAAAGGAAAAAGGAAGCAAGGCAACAAAGAAATCAAAGAAGAGACGAACTAGCAATTATATGACTTCATGCAGGTATGGTAAAGAGAGAGGCACCGGGGACGTCACGGCCTTGACGCGGGGTGATGCAGGACGAAGGGTGCACGGTGTGGTGTGTGTGTGTGTGTGTGTGTATGTGTGTGTGTGTGTGTGTGTGTGTGTTCAAAATGAATGTACACAAACCAGAAAACCAATGAATTTTATAATGCTGCAACGCGAGTTTAAGAGTTCTCAGATATGATTAAGTTGCCTGAGAAGCTTGGCTACGGATCGAACATATCTGCACACTGTCACAGGTACAGAGAACCTTGCGGTCCACCGATCCACAAAGCAGTGTGTGCCGGGCGGTTGTGGTGGTGGTAGCAGGCTGGTGGAAGCGATTCTAGGAAAGTTACACGGAAAAAAGTAACTAAAAAGAAACACAGCTGCAAAAAAGTATCAGGAAAAAATCAGTAACGGAAAAAATACATAAAAAAGTATCAGTATACAGATGGTGTCGTCTAAACTAGCTAATTACAGACCTAATTATCATTTCACGCAACAGTGAAGTGTAAACAGAGTGAGCCAAGCAGAGTTCCAGCGATGCTTCACAGAGGAGATGGCTCGGTTGTCATTTTACAGCTAACGAGAGGTCACATTCAGGTTCAGCTGCCGTGGAGGATAACTGAGATAATCACAATGACGCGACCTTCTCT
Source organism: Eriocheir sinensis (assembly GCF_024679095.1). Lineage (NCBI taxonomy): Eukaryota > Metazoa > Arthropoda > Malacostraca > Decapoda > Varunidae > Eriocheir > Eriocheir sinensis. The sequence continues at coordinate 4,401,717 of NC_066523.1, forward strand.
TCAAGTTAATAAACACACTTGCTGACGAAAGTTGAATTTCACCAAAAAAGTTTCGGTGGACACCGCCAACATTTTCACTGCACAGGACTCCTCATACACAATATGTAAGTGCTTCTAAACGAAGTTCTAGTGAGGTCATTTTGGCACACTAAACTTGACCACATCATGTCTGGTCATATAGTGGAGAGTGAACTGCTCATCCCTTCTTATGTCGTTATTAGATTTTTTTTTGTAAGCAGAGGGAGCAGCTCAAAAAAAAAAAAAAAATAAATAAATAAATAAATAAAAAAAAATAAAAAGCCCGTACTCGCTAATAGATAGAGGGATAATCGTGGAATTGGACCAGACTTGCCTTAGTTCATCTCTGCCACCCTCCCGATGGTTTAACAGGGTCAGCCGTAACAGTTAAAAAAAAATCTTCCATCAGTCATCCTTCGTCTGTATTTCCTCCTGCCTATGACTTGATCTCCTTCAAGAGAGGAGTGTCAAGACACCTCCACCCGAAACTGACCTCTCACTTGGCCACTCGTCTATACTTCCTTTTATAAGAGCAGTGATTAGCGGGCTTTTTGTTCTCATTTATTTTTGCCCTTGAGTTGCTTCCTTTGCTTCAGAAAAAAAAGTGTGGGTTTTATTCACTATAATAAAAATATATATTATCTTTAACGTCAATGTTGTTACTTTTTTTTAGTAAGCCAATACCACCACTGATACTTGTTTACTGATACTTCTTTCCTAATCATATGTGTTAGTTATCCTGTGACGTACTGACGGCCGGTGGAAGGTGTGGCGAAAGTGGAAGAAACAGAGAATGGAGGTGGAGGAAAAGGGTGGCGGAGACGCTAAACAATGACCGAGGTGGAGGACGGGTCGTGGAGGAGAACACTATAAGAGGGAAGTGGAAGAGGAGTGGTGGTTGGGTTAGCGAGGACGGGAGGTGAGAGATGGGACTGTGGTGGAAAAAAGGTTGTGGGTGAGGCGAAGAGGGGGGTGGATGAAGGGGTCGGGGAGGGGAGCATGCACGAGGGAGAAGGAGGAGGAGGAAGGGTGGTTGGTGGGTGGGTGGAAAGGTGGATAAAGGGGTCGTGATGGGGTTAAGCAAGGAAAGGGGAAGGAGTGGATGGGAGGTAGGGGGTAAGCATAGGGGAGGAGTGGTGGAATGAGGGGTCGCGAAGCCAGTGGATGGGTTAAGCTGGAAGCCCTTCGGTCCGGGTGTGGTCTATTAACAGTTTCTGCGACCCACCCATAGCCGAGACCATGCGGCGGTAGGGAGCCCCCTCAACTGACTTACTGGCATTCCTTCGCAGGGCAGGGGGGGGGGGGGGAAGGAGTACGTAACAACACCAACACCACTCAAACCACAACCATAACAATACTAACATCACCATAACCACAACCATCATGCAACCGTAATACCACCATCATCCACCCAAACCACAACAACCACCACAACCGTAACAGTACTACCATCATCATAACCATAACCACAATACCACCATCACCACAACCACCATGCAACCGTAACAATACAACCATCATCCACCCAAATCACCATCCCCATAACCGTAACAATACTACCATCACCATAACCATAACATTACCATCACCACAACCACCATGCAACCGTAACAATACAACCATCATCCACCCAAATCACCATCCCCATAACCGTAACAACGCCACTATCACCATAACCATAACATCACCATAACCACATAACCACCATCACCATAACCACATAACCACCATCACCAAAACCACCATACAACCCTAACAATACCACCCTCATCCACCCAAATCACCATCCCCATAACCATAACAACGCCACCATCACCATAACCACATAACCACCATCACCACAACCACCATGCAACCGTAACAATACCACCCTCATCCACCCAAATCACCATCCCCATATCCATAACAACGCCACCATCACCATAACAGCACCAGCAGCAATACTCACACCATCACCAACAGAAAAAAAAAATCAGTGCTACATGAATGACAAAAAATTACAAAACGACAACTATAAGCATCACCACCATCACTACAACTACTACTACCACTACCACTACTACTACTACTACTACTACTATATTCGTCTACCCATTCCTCACTAACTATATATCTCCAGCGCTCGCCTCCCCATCGCCACCATCATCGCCAGTGGTAACGTGAAGGCCCGTTATTAATAAGCACACTCCCGAGCCGCGTGTGTTGGTGGTGCTTGGCGAGGCGTGGCTGACAGGCCCGGGACACGCGAGGCGCAGGGCGGGGCGAAGGAGGGGAAGGAAGGGGTGGAGGAAACTCGGGGAAGGTTGATGCGTTATGCTCAGTACATGTGAATAAGAGCGGTTACGGTGTCTGTCACTAGCCTGAAGCACCCACTGACGCCCGCTAAACACCTGCCTCACTGAGCGTCTCCAAACCGCCTCCACTCTTCCGCGCACTTCGTGTAACTCATACCATCACTGCACACGTAAATCAGGGCTGTTACGGTCCTTGCGATGAGCCTGAATCACCCACTGACGCCCGCTGAACACCTGCCTCACTGAGCGTCTCCAAACCGCCTCCACTCTTCCGCTCACTTCCTGTAACTCATACCAACACTGCACACGTAAATCATGGCTGTTACGGTCCTTGTGATGAGCCTGAAGCACCCACTGACGCCCGCTGAACACCTGCCTCACTGAGCGTCTCCAAACCGTCTCCACTCTTCCGCGTACTTCGTGTAACTCATACCAACACTGCACACGTAAATCATGGCTGTTACGGTCCTTGCGATGAGCCTGAATCACCCACTGACGCACGCTAAACACCTGCCTCACTGAGCGTCTCCAAACCGTCTCCAGTCTTCCGCTCACTTCCTGTAACTCATACCAACACTGCACACGTAAATCAGGGCTGTTACGGTCCTTGCGATGAGCCTGAATCACCCACTGACGCACGCTAAACACCTGCCTCACTGAGCGTCTCCAAACCGTCTCCACTCTTCCGCTCACTTCCTGTAACTCATACCAACACTGCACACGTAAATCATGGCTGTTACGGTCCTTGTGATGAGCCTGAAGCACCCACTGTTGCCTACCGAACACCTGGCTTACTGTACGTCTCGGGGCCGCCTCCATTCCTCCGTATACTCCTGCTGTAACTTATCCTTACACTGCACAGGTAAACCACAGCTGTTAGGGTTTTTATGACTATCCTGAAGCGCTCACTGTCACCTGCTACAACACATGGCACCCCTAGCCTTCTTCACTTCTCTTCACCTTAAGGTTGGTGGTTCGCGGGGAAATCAAAGAAGGTTTATGAAAAAAATATATATATATATAAATATGAAAAAATTAGTGAACTTTTTTGGGAAGTGTGACAAATCAGGAATGTAAGTGAAAGTTTATATAATCTAGTTGTTTATTCACACCAATCACTTTTTTTTTCAGGATTCTTAAGGTTAAAAGTCAGTGGAAGTAGTAGTAGTGGTAGTAGTAGTAGTAGTAGTAGTAGTAGTAGTAGTAGTAGTAGTAGTAGTAGTAGTAGTAGGAGGAGGAGGAGGAGAAGGATGAGGTTCTTGTTGCTCTCTAAAATTCCTTATTAGCTTGTGAGTGGCTCCCCCCCCGCCCCCCTCACAACTTCAAGCCCTGACCGTACATAACATATTCCTCACTTCCTCTACGCTGCTCACCTTTCCCTAGAATATTCTCTCTCTCTCTCTCTCTCTCTCTCTCTCTATCTATTTCTATTTATTTTTCCATTTTTGCTATTTTTTCTTTTTCTTTTTTCATTCTTTATTTAACTCTTTCCTTTATTACTTCTCCATTTCTTTCTTTCCTTTATTCTCTCTCTCTCTCTCTCTCTCTCTCTCTCTCTCTCTCTCTCTCTCTCTCTCTCTCTCTCTCCTCCCTTCTCCGCGGGCTTAGCACCAAAATTATTGAGCACCCGTCCGCCGTCAGCCCAAAAATTAGTCTGAGCTTGGTGACCTTCTCCGTGACATTTCACAAACACATGAAAAGGTTGGTGTAAGTGGAGTGTGATTCGCGTTTGCTCCCCTCAGCCCCTCCCTTCACTTCACGTTTAACTCCGCCCCGTCAGGTAACTATCTCTCTCTCTCTCTCTCTCTGCCAAGATCGCTGTCAAGATTCTGCGACAGGATTTTCACGGTGATAATTGTAATGGTGGTGATGGTGGTGGTGATGGTAATGGTATTGATGGTGGTGGTGGTGGTAGAGGTGATGTCAATTGGAGAGGTGGTGATGACTACGATGGTGATGATGGTAGTGGTGGTGGTGGTAGTGATGATGTCAATGGTGGTGGTGGTGGTCGTTATGGTAAAGGTGATGGGAGTGGTGGTGATGGTAGTGGTGGTGGTGGTGGACAAGGCCAGGTGGAAGACGGTGACAAGAAAATAAAAGTGGATATTTATTGCATCAACCAGTCATGCCAAAGGTAAAGGTTCACTGCCATACCTTCCTCCCTTTCTCTCCCTTCCTCATGCACATCGCTACTCTCTCCTTCCCCCCTCCTCCTCCCGAACTCTTCTCCCTTCTCTCCCTTCTCTCCCTTCCTCATGCACATCGCTACTCTCTCCTTCCTCCCTCCTCCTCCCGAACTCTTCTCCCTTCTTTCTCTTCTCTCCCTTCCTCATGCACACCGCTACCCTCTCCTTCCTCCCTCCCCTTCCCAAACTCTTCTTCTATCTCCCAATTTAAACTTTCCGTTGCCAATGACGCGTGCAGTGCTTCTTACTTGACCTAATCATGTCGACGCGAGTTAATCAGTCCCAGCCCGCGCCAAGACGAAATGTTAGCGGTAAAATATTGACGAAGGCGTATTGCAACTAATCTGGTGAGGCGGGAAGAGGGAGAGGGCGGGCACGATAATGGTGGCGGGGAAACGGGGAGGAAGGGAGAAGGAGAGGGAAGCTGAGGGAGGGGGAAAGAGTGTGGGTGGATGGAGGCGTGAGGAAGGACCAGGGATGAAGACGACCGGCTCAAAAATTTAGTACCAGTCGACATTAATAATCTAGGAAGAGGGGTAAAGGTGTCTCATGTAATTCTGTATGTGATGAAATAGATGAATAAAAAACGAAACATGACGCAGTAAAGTTTAGCGGGTGGCGGACACAGTGATAGGGGCAGCAGTGAAGAGATGGTGAAACACGTGGTGACGATAGGATTTTAAAAGACTAACAACAACAGCGGTATTAGAGGCAGCGGTGGAGACGGTGGTGAGTGGTGGTCAATGCAGGGAGATGAGAGAGACCGTGACGGCAGGGTGGAGGCAATGGTCGGGGTGGTGTTTGAAGTGTTGGAGGGGGTGTCAAGACGAGTGGGTGATGGTGACGGCAGGGTGGAGGCAGTGGTCGGGGTGGTGTTTGAAGTGTTGGAGGGGGTGTCAAGACGAGTGGGTGATGGTGACGGCAGGGTGGAGGCAGAGGTCGGGGTGGTGTTGGAAGTGTTGCTGGGGGTGTCAAGACGAATGGGTGATGGTGACGGCAGGGTGGAGGCAGTGGTCGGGGTGGTGTTTCAAGTGTTGCAGGGGGTGTCAAGACGAGTGGGTGGTGGTGGCGGTAGTGGCGGCGACAAGCTGGCCAGAAAGATCACGGCAACACCTGACGTAAGTGAATAACTGATGGCAAAATTTAATTAACTTGAAAATCATGCATTCATGGAAATACTCGTGATATTATAAAATTTAATTAGAAGGGAGCTGGATTAATCTTATATGAGGATTCAACGAGTTACGAAAACCCAGACTTGATTTTGAGAATAATGACATATGAAGGGATGTGTGTGTAATGCACCATGGTCCGACCTTACGATAGACTCGCGGCTTTCGTAGTAATTACACTATATTACCTACGGCTTCCTGACTTAAGAGGCAGACGGAACAGGATGGATATTTTTAACATTCTTGATAGATCGCAACTTATGCAGTATTTCCTCCTGCCTATGACTTCAACTCTTTCAAGAGGAGGGTATCAGGACACCTCTCCTCCCGAAATTGACCTCTCTTTCGGCCACTCCTCTGTACTCTTTATAGGAGCAGTGAGTAGCGGGCTTTTTTTTCATTATTGTTTTCTTTTTTTTTATGCCCTTGAACTGTCTCCTTTGCTGTAAAAAAAAAAATCCACTATTGCCCCGTTTTGAAACTGCAGAATTTCGCCTTTCCTACTGTTTTTCAAAGTCAGTATAAAAAGTACAATAGTAAAGCAAGCATAGGCGGGCGTTGATGGATCCTACCTCCAACACAGCGCCCCACCATGAGTGTCAAACTTGCTGACGAGTGAACTTTCTTTATAAGGGGTATTACCGTTATCATTGTTATTGCCTTGGTTTTAATTTTTGCGAGGCTCCTTTCTCAAAAATCTTTCGTATGCTATGCTTTGTAGTGTCGTATGAACCTTAGTTAAAGGCAAATCAGTGTGCATGCTCGCTCACGAAATTATGGAACGGCAGGGATGTGCTCCAACCCCCTTCGCTCGCATCGCAATTTATTATTTTTACATCGGAACTACTATTCGAGAGCTTCCTGATTCTGGAGGTTTGGAGTGGTATGCTTGGCAGGGTCGTATGAACCCTATTTCAGGAGACATCCGTTGGCACGCACGTAAACACATTTTTTTTTATCGTTATTTTTTTCGGCACTTTTTTTGCAAAGACCCAGGCTCGAAGGTCTTTGCATGATGTGCTTGGCAGGGTCAAAGTAGCCCTAGTAAGGAACAACCAATTCTAATATTCCGTATGCAGCCACGCACGCACACACGCACGCTCGCAAGCAAGCACGCACATTAAATTTTGGAACGGCAGGAATACGCTCCTCTCGTTCCTTGACTTTAAAACAGTATCATTGACGCAAGATAATACAGTCAAAGTACACACACACACACACACACACACACACACACACACACACACACACCACCACCACCACCTTGGGAATACCACTTGACGGGTTGCCTGCATGGACACAGCCACAACCAAGCACCCGATGACCCGACGCAGACTACTGAAGTGGAAAGGGAAGGAGATTAAAGGGGGGTAGAGGGGAGCAGGAGGGACGGAGGTTTGGTTGGGGAGAAAGGGATGAGGGATGAGATTTTACTGAGGTAGTGCTTGCGGGGGAACGGCAGGGGAGAAGAGGGCATAAGGGAATGGAGGAAAGAAGGAAGAGCGAGGGGAAGGTTGAAGAGGACAGGGGAGGAGGGGAGGTGACAGGTAAGGAGCAGCGGAAGAAGAGGAAAATGAGAAATACAAGGAGGGTGAGAGAAGAGAGGAGGCGATGGAGGAGGAGGTATGGGATTGAAGTTTTGAAGGAGAGACGATGAAGGAGGAGGCGATGGAATTGGAGGTGAGGGAGGTAAATCAGGAGGGATAGGATAAAGGAAGCGAATTAGGCGGAGGTGAGAAAAAGTAAATGAAGAGCGAGAGAGAATGAAGAACACTAAGGAGGAGGAGGGAAGAGAGGATGAATGCGCGATGGAAGAGAAAGAAGAGGAGCGCGGGAGTGTATACAAGTGGGAGGGAGAATACAAGGAGGGAGGAAGAATGAAGGAGACCATGGAAGAATATAAGGGGATTTATTTATAGGAGCGTAAGCAACAGAAGCCCCGAAGTCTTCCTCAAACTATATTTGGCATTAGTTAGACCTCATCTTGACTATGTGGTTCAGTTCTGGTCACCTTACTATAGAATGGATATCAAAATGTTAGAATCGGTGCAGAGGAGGATGACTAAGATGATTCAGGGGTTGAGAAACTTGCCATACGAGGAAAGACTCAAACAGTTAAACTTGCATTCTCTAGAAAGGCGAAGGGTGCGTGGAGACATGATAGAGGTTTATAAATGGATGAAGGGCTTTTAATAAGGGGGATATTCATAAGGTTCTGTTGCTAAGAGAACCGGGTAGGACACGAAGTAATGGGTTTAAACTGGATAAATTCAGATTCAACAGGGACATAGGCAAAAATTGGTTTACTAACAGGGTGGTGGATGAGTGGAATAGGCTTAGCAGTCATGTGGTGAGTGCCAATACAATTGTCACATTAAAAAATAGATTAGATAAATTCATGGACAGCGATATTAGGTGGGGTTAGATACACGGGAGCTTAGGTTCAAAGGAGCTGCCTTGTACAGGCCTACCGGCCTCTTGCAGACTCCTGCGTTCTTATGTTCTTATGTAAGAAGAGAGGAAGGTGCGCTGCTGGCGTCCCATCTAACCTCAAGGAGACAACGTTGCCATGGAGACACCGCCAGCTTGTTCTGCCTTCCTGCCGCACCCTCTCCCCTCTCTACTTATCCCCTTTCCTCCGGCCCTTGTCTCTTCACTGCCCCTACAGTTACCGCAGGCACCCTCCGTCCTTCCAGCCCCCTACTCAGCCCCCAAGTGCCTTTATCTACTGCTATTGCCCTTCCTTCTAACCCCCTCCCCCAAATCATCCTCAGGCACCACTATCATACTGTCTCCACCCTTCTCTTCGCAGACACCTTCTCTCCCTCCCTTTATCTACCTCCCCTTCTCCTTCCCTCTAAGTCCCCAGCATAATCTTCCTCGTGCACACTATAAAAGAGTATAATGTTCTGGGATACGATTTTGTCACCATGCTGCCTTGCTATCGTTTTACCCCCTGAATTCAATGTGTACAGCCCCCCTTCCATTGCAGTGACCCTTGTTATGATTAGCAACATATTAGCATTACCGTTATCATCATCACATTGACCCTGAAGAAGCTCCGGTGTCCTGAATTCATAAGCACAGCACCCTCATCACCACCACCTCCACCTCCTCCACTTATATATCAAACGTCGATGAAGGAATATTTGAGTCCTTTTGGTGTTTCGGAGCTGGGGTCACTGTCTCCGCGTCTATTTGCGGAGAGTGAAAACTTTCGCGATACAAGACATTGGGACTTTTCTACCCGCACAGACGAGGGATAAGCGCCTGACCCACAATACTCGCTGTGGGTACTGAGGCGAGGCAGGGCTTACCGGTGTTGGTCCTCCGAGCGCACAAAATAACGTATCGAGGCGTCATTCACGACACACTGAATTCTTCCTTCGCCTCCGCACCGCCGCTCGTGAGGGCTGCCGGGGACCGAGGGTGAGAGCGGCGGCCTTCGGTACAGGTTTAGTTAAATAATTTTATAGCTTCCTATGTTTCCAGTGAAGCTTAGATAGTGTTGCAAAATAAATGTCGGATTTAGAGTACATTCTTGAGTGTGTGTGTGTGTGTGTGTGTGTGTGTAGAGCAGCACAGCAAAAATAAAACTGTACACAACTTTTGTAGTTAATCTCCTTTGACATAATTCAGTCTCTGAGAAGCAAAGTAAGCACTAAGATTGTTTATAGAGAAAGTTGATACTAAAGCATATCGTGAATCATATCAAAAGCTTACAAAGTTGACGTGACGCCCATCACCATGGAACAGGGGGGGGTGAGAGGGGATGGACAGGACATGGTTGAGGAGGGGAAGGAGGGGAAGGATAAGGATGGGGCGGGGTGAGGAGGGCGGGGCGGGTGGCTGTGGGAGGGGCTTCACACTCCGGCATGATTGTATGAGCGCCGCATCTTGAGCGAGGCCGTGGCAGCGTGCAGGCCTGGCGCCCCGCCCCGGCCCGCCGCCCACCACCTCCCCGAGCACGGCGTTACGTAACAAACACGCTACGATTAATAAAGATCCCGGCCACTGCAGTTTGGCTGTTGCTTACGCTATCAGGGAGCCTTTTCTCGTCACTAGACGCTTGTATTTCACCCGCTTTCTACATTACCAAATAACATCCAGAATAAATTAAACAATATATTTTTTTATAATACATTTAAACTTTCCTTTATGAAGACTAAACTCACCAATATTATAATAAGTGGCAACCTTTACTGATCTGATAAATTAATTATTACTATTGTTCCTACTACCGCTACTTCTACCACCACCACCACCAATAATAATAATAATAATAATAATAATAATAATAATAATAACAACCGTCACTGATATTACTGTTATCGGTAGTGTTCTTCCTCTTCCTCCTCATTATTATGGCCGAGGTCATTTAGCCAGCCGGGCCGCCGCTACGCCACTACCACAACCTGACGGGTAGGATAGTAACACATTGCCGCTAAAATGGAGTCTAATCGCCGCTTAATTTAGAACAAATATGAAACTACAGAAACTTAAATCCTCACGGGCAGTAACCAATATTCGCTTACATAACCAGTCGCCGCTAAAATAGTAACCATTTCCCGCTAAGAATAGTAACCAATCGCCGCTATGATAGTAATACATCGGTGTATTTTTAGTGACGTATCGCTGTGGATGCTCGAACGCTCAAACGCAGCCACACGAAATGACAGAACAGTTCGAATACGCTCCGCACGCAATCAATAGTAGTAGTAGTGGTAGTGGTGGTACTTGCGGCAGTAGTAGTAGTAAGTGTAGTAGTAGTAGTAGTAGTAGTAGGAGTGGTGGTGGTGGTGGTAACAGTAGCATCATTGTTAACATTGTCATACTTTATTTTTCTTTTGCTATTTTTATTGTTGTTGTTTTCAGGCCACCAGTGATGCCATTGCAGAGATGGGTGGCCGCGGCTCCAGCCTCGTCGCCTCCCCCTCCCCCATCCCCGTCCCCTCCGCCTTCCCTTCACTTCGCCGCTGCGACACACACTTAGACTTGGGACTATGACGGACACATAAAGGTAATCGATTAAAACGCTGCTCGCTGGCGTCGCGGCGCATGCGCATACTCCACTTATAAAAGATGCACCTGAATTTCGCCAGGCCTAACCCCTTGGTCAAAGCCTCCCCTCCTTATAGTAGTTCGCCCGCCCCTTTTCCTCACTGTGCCGTTCTGAGAAGAGGAAAGCGAAGGGTGTTCAGAGTTGGAGAGATGCGGGTAAGGAGTGAAAGTAGCGAAAGGAGATACATTCTACGCCAGTAAATGTTAAGAAGAAAGACTGCCAAATGGAGGAGGAGGAGGAGGAGGAGGAGGAGGAGAAGTATATGGCAAAGTTTGCTGGTCCGTGCGTGGCGGTCAGTACTGGTAAGCCTAACCTGCTGCGTCCCTGCTGCCCTCCCTCCGCTTCCTTTCACATCTCCCTTTCCCTCTCTCTTTGGCCGTCCCCTGTCCAATACCAGGTGGACTAGCGCACACACACACACACACACACACACACACACTATATTTATCTAACTATGGTTTTCATCAATCTATCTATCTATCTATCTGTGTGTGTGTGTGTGTGTGTGTGCAGATACACAGGCCATGGTTCAAAGAAGGAAACTATTACATTATAAGAACAGTTTGCCAAATATTTACAACACCACAACTTCATAAAACGAAACTGAAATAATCTTGTGACATTAAAATCAACAAAGAAAGAACATTAGGAACTTGACTATAACGTGGCATTAATAATCAACGATAATTACATAACACCGGTAATAATACCCTCCCCACATACACACACTTCAGATAATGCCAACGCCTCAAAAACTTCATCAGGTCCAGATAAAGATAACACGGTAGCGGAGGCCGGCCACCACGCCCCTACCGGCCACATAATTAATCGCGACGCACCGGCCGCCGCAAGAGCACCTCGGCGGCGGGTGTCTGCAGCTCGAACAACGGCTCGCCTCAACCAGCCTGAATAATTGGTGCACGAGAGAGAGAGAGAGAGAGAGAGAGAGAGAGAGAGAGAGAGAGAGAGAGAGAGAGAGAAGGGGGGAGTGGGGCATGATTTTAGCGTATAATTTATATGGGCCAATCTTCTTTTCTTTGCTCTTTCTTCTCCTCAATCGGATCTTTTTTGGGGTAGCATGGCCACAGAGGAGCCATGTAATTCAGGAACAACCAGTGTGGTATCTTTGGCGTCAACAGTTCCTTGCATTGTTCTGAGAGCCACACCTGCTGAAGCCGTGTGGTGTGTTCTGCCGTGTGGTGTGTTCTGCCGTGTGGTGTGTTCTGCCGTGTGGTGTGTTCTGCCGTGTGGTGTGTTCTGCCGTGTGGTGTGTTCTTAGGTGGAATTCTCTTTTCATGTTTTTTCTTATCTTTAAATACAGGTAAACCAAAGACCCAAAAGGTTCGCTACAATACCTATACTAACATGTGAATAAATATAACCTGTATACTTTTGTTAGGTGAAATTTGCGTGTGATAAATGCTGGACGACATTCATAGATAGTCCTCTTTTAAAAAAACACATGTTCATTTTAAATAATAATGATGGATCTTTTTTTTAATTAAAGAACGGACAAGGATGCAAGGAGACAACAAGAGGCCGATCAACCTACGCATGGAAGGTCCTGAAATCCAGTTATCCACTTCTGCCTCTTTCTTCCACACGGTCGTCTGATTCCATTTGGAGTTTTTGCTAGTATTTCCACTATCCAATTGTTATATTCGTTCCATTACTCCAAAGACCCTTAGAACACCACGCAGCATTGCTAGTATCCTCTTTGAATTAAAATTTATCCAACTTTTATTCATTTCCAGATGAAGTAATTTACCAGTACCTCTTAACCCATTTAAATACTTTTATCAAGTTAGACCTTGACCTCGTTTTGTCGCTGAAGCAGTAATCCTCGATGGTGATGTGTTTTGAGGAACTGCACAATGTCGGCCGACTGGCTTTTTGAGGTTCCTAATATTATAATGTTCTTGATGTCCTCCTCCTTCACCTCCTCCTCTTCCTCTCGTTATCATTGCTACATGCTATTATCAATATCACCATCATCATTAATAGTACTGCTGTTACTACAACTATTACTACAACTATATCGACAAGTATGCTGCCTCTCAATCCTACCCTCCCGTAGCCGCACATGTTCAGATTGGCACATTAGAGAGGGAGGCCTAACAGGATGTACATAGATAAGTAACGGGAGCAGTGCCTTGCCCCAACACACACACACACACACACACACACACACACACTCCTCTGATGAGCGAGACCCGCCGTGGTCACCTCCAGTCTCGTCTTCCCTCACCAGCCTCGGAGCAGGCCGTGAACCCGCCGACCCCGCCCCCGCACGGGTGAGCGAGGCGGGGCGGGGCGGGGCGGTTTTGGGAAGGGTGCACGCAGCCCACCCCCCGCCGCCTACGCTGCGTTGATGTACTGGGAGTGTTCTCGGCGTTCTTTGTTCCTTCAGGACTTAAAAAAGTAGCCTTAGACTCTCTCTCTCTCTCTCTCTCTCAGAAATCCATACTCTTCTTATATATTATTTTTTTTCTTCAAAGCAAGCAGTTTCTTCTACTTGACCTCCTTCACCCGCCAACCAACCCGTCCGGAACGCACCACAGGCACCCCCACCGCCACCACATCACCACCGCCGCTGCTCCTGCCCTGGAGGTGTCCCGCCCCGTCCTCTCCTTGCCGCCGTGCCCTGACACCCACGGGAGTAGGATGTGTCACGCCGCCGGGCACGTGGGGCTTATGAAGGGTCACGGTGGGAGGCCACATCGTTATCTCCCTCTGCTAATTAAACTTCTCATAAACGAGACTTTTTTTGTGCATTAGGTTAAACGCTGATTAAATTAAAGTCTGGGAAATTATGAGTCACCGGAGATGGCACTACGAGCAGTGTGTCTGTCTCCTTTGGTCTTCCTAACCCAACACGGCACAAGTGAATAAGGTTTCCACTGGCTGATGACGAGGTTATGGCACACAGTTTTCTGTTGTGTCAGTCTTCTCTACGATATCTTCTTCTTCCTGATGTTCTTGTTGTTGTCCTTGTTTTCTTTATTTTCCCCTGGCGGTGCTGGGCATAATGATGCTGCTGCTCCTGCAAGGTAATTGCCATTTGTATAATGTTCCTTCCTGCTCTCTTCTTCCTCATCTTCCTCTGTTTTTCTCTTCCTTTTTGTTCAATATCTGTTTCTCCTCTTCCTTTCCTCCTTTGGAAAACAATGTAGATTTTTTTTTGCATAATAAAAAACTCTTAAAAGGAAAACATTTAAAGTGCTTTGTTGAAAATCCAAACGAGATACTGCAGTAATTTGTTTTTTATTTAATCAAAAGCAATTACTTCATGAATCTGCATCCTAAACACCAATAAAAAACGTGGACAATGAAATAATGACAAATAGGTGGCCCCGATCAGAATTTTATTAAAATAGCGGAAACTTACGTGACAGGAACGACTCATTCTCACACAAGAAAGTCTGCCTACATCATTAATGCGTCTGATGACTTATTCAAGCGAAGCCCCTTGTTTGCGATGGCCGGGTGTGGCGGTGGACGCAGCACGCGCCCCTCGGGGACAGGAAAAGCGGCTGGTCAAAGTTCCGGCGGCCCGTGTCAATTTCATATTCCATGTTTTAAGCCTTGAGGGAGACCCGTGGCGATAACGGCGGCTCGGCGCTCGGCCCACCTGTGTGGAGGAGTAAGTTGAGCACAAAGGTGTCCCACTGGATGTTTATTCCACTGGGCTTAACAGAAACATTACGGTGCCACGGCGGGGGAGGCTGCGCTGCTGTCACCACTCATCAGTTCACGCAGCACTATACACAATCTGCTGGACTCAGGGACGTCAAGCCGCGACGCACTATGCTGAAAAAGTACAGCCTTGACTTTCTTGCATATACATAGCCTTTCTACGGTAATTTCCGAAGATTCAATTGAATTAGTAAAATTGACCGAAAATTAACAAGACCCCAATAATGCGAATAAATGTCAGGCACCCAGCAAGGGAGATTTAACAGGACCATCACATTTGATATGGACAGCCCCTGACATTAGGCGGCGGGCCGTGCGCGCCGGCACGAGCGGTGCCGCGTGTCCGTCACTCGCAGGAGTGCCGGTCCTGGCCTTGACGTTGGAGGACGAGGCAGCTGTCCAAAAGTGACAACTGTTTGATGTCCAAAAAATATTTCGTAGGGGACTCAAGATCACCTCGGGGCGGGTTACCGCGCCACCCCGCCCAGGGCAGCTATGGGGAACGGAAGGCAGAGGCCGGAGTGGTGAGCATTTGTTCTGCCCATGTGGACGGCGGAGCTTAGTGAACACCTGTGACAAAGAACACACACACACACACACACACACACACACACACACACACACACTGCTATGAGCGCAGCGCATCATATGACCTGAACTCAACTCAAACGCGCACATTAACAAAACATGGGTCACGACGTACGTACATAAAACGTATGGCAACGCTGATCTAAAGATAAGGTCTCAAGATAAACCTCACACCACCATCATCACGTCCCTGCCTACCTCCCTCCCTCCCTCCTTCACCGGCGTACAAGTTTTCATCGGGGGAGGAGCGGTGGGAAGTGAGGGGGTCGGCGAGGAGAGAGAGGCTAGGACAGTAACTCGCAAGTCGCAACCTTAGCTTTTATAAGCTGTAAATTTCCCCCATAAAAGTGGCCTATATGAACTTAGGAGAGATTTAATAGCATAAAAGAGCATAATGTCACGATTAATAAAAATACCAATGGAATATTGCTACCTACATACTAAGTTTGTTTTTTCACCGGGATTGGCTCAGATTCCACTAGTGTAGGTTTTGTTTGGATGACGCTTTGGTGTGTTTAGGGCACAGTGTGACTACCGCTTGTGAGGCATTCAAGAAAAGATTGAGACGATCCATAAGGATTATCAGAAACTGTCAAAGAAGAATGAAGCAAAAAACGTCGAGAGCCGCTGAACTAAGGGGAGCATAGGCGCCTTGACGCTTGGCAGCGGTGACCCGGGCGCCGCGGCGGGCAACGCTGAGCAAGGTATTTTGACGCTTCATTTTTATCGAGTATGCTATCCGGCATTTCGGGCTCTCACAGTGACAAAAAGTCTTACACGGAAAATTACCTTCAAACACTCTCTCTCTCTCTCTCTCTCTCTCTCTCTCTTTCAGGTCATATAATATTCAGGTGCATTTTTTATTTAATACCGAGGAATGGTTTTCTAAACCATCCAAGAGTTCCCCTAGATTTTTTCCGTCAACACCACGAAAACCATTAACTAAGCGGCGTCGAGCCTCGCGTCGCGACGTAAGGTGAAGTGAAGGACCCGATAAGACGCGTCTGCCTTATGGCTTCTACTGCTGCAGGAAATGTCTGAGGCAGCTCTTCCCCGCCTTCCAAACTCCGCCGCCCCCCTGTCCCACTGTCATCCAGACCTGTTGTCGCCTCTTCTCGCTGTATCAACACTGAAGGTGTGTCACGCGGGCCCACCATCGCGAGGCCTTGTCATCTCGACCTAAAACAACTCGCTTTGTAAAGCCCTACGACCCCCCCCCCTCGTCATCCTCAACCAACGCTGTTTCGTCAGCCGGCCCTTGAGGGCAATGCATATGAATTAAAATGAGTCTTTTTACTTGTCTTCAAGAGGGACAGAGACGACCACTGGGCATGGCGGCGCAGCGGTGTTGAGGGGCGGGCAGCACGTGGCCTCCTGTCACCTTTTATGTTGAAACCCGGACTCCTCCTTCTATACAAATGAGAAAATATCTAATTACGAACTTCCAAAGTTTATATTAACTGCTTTAGGTCTAGATGTTTGAGACGTTCTGAGGCTAAGAAAGTACTTTTATAATATTCAAATTGAGGCTGGTATCTGCGGTAGGCTGGCAGGGACACCCTCACCTCACCCACACTCCTCAGCAACCCCGCTGTCCCGCAGCCACGCACCTGAGCCACCGCTCCGCTCGCTTACAAAAACATCAAATAGATTTCTTTTCCGTCGCTGCATAAGGGAATGAATAAGAATAATTTGCGGTAGTATTCATCGGGGCCTCCTGCCTCGAGGGAGGGCGGGGGGGGATGACTGGGAGGGAAGTGAGGCCTCCTTTCATCTCTTCCTTTTTACACAGTTATGCAGAGATGAGAAAAGAGAGGAGGAAGGCAAGGGAAGGAGGAAAGCAAGGGAAGGAGAAAGACAAGGGGGGGAGGAAGACAAGGGAAGGGGGCAGGCAAGGGGAGGTGGAAGGAATGAGGAGGAGGAGAAGGAGGAGGAGGAGGAGGAGGAGGAGGAGGAGGAGAAGGAGGAGGAGGAGGAGGAGGAGGAGAAAGTCAGAAAGGTGAGGGGAAAACATAGGGATGGTCAAGCCTTCCCTCGATGTTACCTGGACCAGGACCAGGAAAGGGAGGAGACGAGAATGTATAGTAAAGGCAGGTGGACCCCTTCTCTACAAGGTGCAGTGAAGGGGAGTGGAGAGAAGGGTGGCGGAAAGAGAAGAAAGAATGAAAGAAAAAGGTTGGAGTCGCATTAGCCAGAAGTCGATCCCGCTTACGTAAACCCGGACACGTGTGGGCCGCGCCGCGCCTCCAGGGGGATCGGCGGCGGCGGTTCGTGTGCGGGCGAGCGCCGGGCAGGTCCAGGCCGCCGCATGGGGCTAACTAGCGCCGCGCTGACCTGCAGGTGTGTGCACGGGACTTGCGCGGTATGAGTAGATGCTACACCAGCGACTGGCTCGGGTTAAGAAGCAGCATACGTCAACCATCAGGGAGAAGTAACGCTACGAGGTATTGCTTGTTGGTGTTCACTCCCTTCTTGTTAACTGTGATGTGCAGACACTGCCGGCGGCACCTCAAGAGTGACTATCACAACATGCAATTCTCAAGCAGCCTGAATGCATTCCATGTACATGCAGCTAACCAGGGGAAAAGCGCACACGAAATATGCGACAGCAGTGCTGCTGCAATGGGAACATTAAAGACTTTCAGGATGCCTCGCTGCATACGTGTACAAGCATAGCAATTTTTATTTCTTTGCCTTCTTTTTGCGCCGAAGAGAATCAAACTATGAAAAAAAAATATATATATACTGAAGTAAAGAGCGGGTTACGGAGGAGAACAGCAGTCAATTCAGCCATAGGTGTCTTGATACTCTTCTTGTGAAAAAACGGCGAGGCTTTCAAATAAACGTCATTCAAGAGCTTGCCAGTGAAATGAGTAAATGAGAGCAGATCTAGGTTCATTATATATACGGGCCCAGGTCCAGATTGCGAAGGCTAATTTTATTTTTTGAGACTAGAGGCCATCAAGTTTTTGTTGTTCTGTTCCAAAATAGAGAAGCTAAGAAGCTCAGCTCAGAGAGGGTAGTTAATGACAAACAAAATACCAAACAGTTTTTAGTCTACAGACTAATCACGTCTTCTACATCACACAACCCCGGCACAGGCAGGCAGGATATATCAATAAAATTTCATAACAAAAAGAATCATCCGCACAGCCCATGCAAATAAACACACACAAAAAACAAGGGTGTGGAGCGCAGGCAAAGGTTACAAGCCAGACTAATAATGTTTGCATCTCAAAAAAAGCAACATTAATAATACCTACATGAAAAAAAAAAAAACTGTGGCACCGTGCTAAGTGTTACAGGTTTATGCCGATTCCCCGACAACTAAAGTATCGCACTGTTGGGTCGTGCCTTGGGAAAAATGCAGCTGCGGATTAACGTAATAGCAGCACCCCCCCCCCCCTCCCCCGACAACAGTTACGTTATGTAAATTTGTATCCGTCAAGTGTTGGCACAACTTTGCACACACTGCCGTGAGCGTCCCGGGGCGGGCGGCGCCCTGGCCGGGAATAGGCGAGACAGTGGTGGCCAACACTCGTTATGTCTCCCTCTCTGCATTTCACCTTTCTTTCCTTCTTCTTCCTTCCTTCTAACCCATGCCACCTGCGTTCAGTTTTTGCTTTTTGCGTCAAGTTTTCGCTTTAAGTCCTGTGTGGTGAGTATACCCGGATGCGCTATAATGCAACAACACAAAACTGTGGAGCAAAAACGTGCGCATCGCTGGTTCACTGGGCACCAACATCATCAACATCAAAAAGTGCACCAATTAAATGCTGAAAAATCGACAAAATATTTTACAGAAACCTGCAGATATGCCTAATATATATATATATATATATATATATATATATATATATATATATATATATATATATATATATATATATATATATATATATATATATATATATATATATATTAATCGATACAACGTATAATTGCGCCGGAAATTCAGATTACAACTTTCATACCCACTTCAAGCCGTCATTGGGTACGCTTACACAAGCGACGTCGATCCCTCCACAACTGATCCTCTTTGCTGATAAAGTCTATATCAGTTTTAATGAAAAAGAAATGAACGGTCACGGAGTGTTAACTGGTACGGAATCAGTCTGAGTAACTACCTTATCCGTCTTAAAAACTTGACTGATGACATTTGATGATTTTTCTTTCACTTTGTTAACAAGCCAATACATCTGTGGATGCTAAACTGACCGTCATAATGTCTGATAATACGACCCAAGCTGTCCTCGCCCTCCTCCTTCTCATCATCCTCACTATTATTATCCTGATATCATTACAATCATCATTATTATCACCGTCATCATCACATTTTTATGGAACTGATAGCAAGATGATTAAGAAGACGATGCTAATCATAATTATCACCATCCGCATCAACATGTTTGGCGATGAACAATATGCCGGGTAAGCGCGCTCCTACACACACACACACACACACACACACACACACACACACACACACACACACACACCATGGCTATGCGCCGCACACAAACTTAGGTGCCCTTGGCCGAGGGGTGACGAGCCACAGATGTAAAGCGTCACCTCAGTAATGAGAGGAAGTCCCCGTAGATCAAGATTCAGAGGCCTCGCAGTGTGCACGCGCCACGGCCTGCGCGGTACATCAACTGTGCGAATCGACTAACAAATCTCTCTCGCTATATTGAGTATAGATGAGTAGGTCTACATGTAAATATTCACGCCTGAGCCAGAGTGATGACGAGCTGGTTGTGCAGCGCGGGTGACTTGCTGTAATGTGTGGGAAAGTGACGTGGACACTTCTCAGCTTTGTATGGCGGAAGTAAAACCAACTGTACCGTCTTTCAAGGACACGCAAGACAACAAGACAATACAGTATAGTTTGGCGGCCAGAATCCACGAGCCAGGGTGAGGAGCGGGTTGGCAAAAAGTGGCTTACAGAATGGATAACGGCAACGCGCGTTCTCCGTTCTCCTCGCAAGCACTCACCTCATGGGCATGTGACTCCTTACACACACACACACACACACACGTCAGGCAGCCCCCTCCTGTACGTGCCGCCTCTCCCTCGCCTCCTACCCGCTGACCCCGACAAAGAACCAAAAAACAAAAACGAAATCGCGTAACAAAAGGCAGAATATTTAGGAGACCAACGCTTATTCCTCCTCCTCCTCCTCCTCCTTCTTCTCCTTCTTCTTCTTCTTCTTCTTCTTCTTCTTCTCCTCCTCTACCTCCTCCTCCTCCTCCTCTTCCTCTTTTGGCTTATTTCTCGACATAATAAAGCTGAGAGAGAGAGAGAGAGAGAGAGAGAGAGAGAGAGAGAGAGAGAGAGAGAGAGAGAGAGAGAGAGAGAGAGAGAGAGAGAGAGAGAGAGAGAGAGAGAGGATAAAAAAAATATAAGCGGCATAACTTTGGCTCCGATCAATCATATTTTTTTGGCCTCGTTTCAGGTGTGGTTGTGGAAGAGGAGGAGGAGGAGGAGGAGGAGGAGGAGGAGGAGGAGGAGGTGTGTGTGTGTGTGTGTGTGTGTGTGTGTGTGAAAAGGAGGAGGAGGAGGAGGATGCGTGTGTGAAAGAGGAAACAGGAGGAGGACGATGAGGAGGAGAGGAGGAAGAGAAGGAAGAAGAGTATAAGGAAGAAGTTAATAAAATAAAATTAGATGGAGAAAAAAAGAAAAAAAAGAAGGTAGCAACAAGAGGGAAGGAAGGAAGGAAGGAACGAAGGAAGGAAGGAACGAAGGAACGAAGGAAGAAATGAACGAACGAAGATATGATATAATTAGAGAAAATAAATAAGAAAGGAAGGAAAGAAGGAAGGAAGGAAGGAAGGAAGGGAGGAAAGAAGAAAGGAAGGAACAAAGATAAAGCGGAAGGAAGAAATGGCATTGCAAACTAAGCCCAAACTTACTTGAAGCACAATCTCCTACACAAGGGATTGAAGGAGGAAAGTCAGGAATGAATGAATAAGTAAATGATTGAAGGAAGGAAGGAAGAAAAGTCGGAAATGAATGAGTAAATGACTGAAGGAAGGAAGAAAAGTCGGGAATGAATGAGTAAATGATTGAAGGAAGGAAGGAAGAAAAGTCGGGAATGAATGAGTAAATGATTGAAGGAAGGAAGGAAGAAAAGTCGGGAATGAATGAGTAAATGATTGAAGGAAGGAAGGAAGAAAAGTCGGGAATGAATGAGTAAATGATTGAAGGAAGGAAGGAAGAAAAGTCGGGAATGAATGAGTAAATGATTGAAGGAAGGAAGGAAGAAAAGTCGGGAATGAATGAGTAAATGATTGAAGGAAGGAAGGAAGGAAAGTCGGAAATGAATAATTGAGTAAATGTTTGAAGGAAGAAAGGAAGAAAAGGAAAAAAAAGTCGGAAATGAATAAGTAAATGATTGAAGGAAGGAAGGAAGAAAAGTGGGAATGAATGATTGAATGCAGGAGGAAAAGGAGAGAAATAGGCAAGACAAGTGTCGGAAGGAAGCAAAAAGTAATTAAGGTGGTATGAGGTTGGGGAAGGTGACTCAAGGTATGGAAAGGAAATATTAGAAAAGGTGAAGCAAGGTGAAAGACAAAACACTACAAGGTAAAAGTTTGGCAAAAAATGGAAGGTAAGTTAAAGCAATATAAGGTAGGATACGGTAAGGCAAAGTACGCATTGGGAAGGTGAGGAAACATGAGGTAATACATAAGGTAAAAAAAAAACTAGTAAAGTACAGTATAAAAATGAAAGACAAGTGCATCCCATCCCGTCCCAATTGCCACGCGCCACGCTTCACAAAGAACAGAAAGACCAGATTAAAAAAAAAAGCAAAAGAAACGATAACATCCAAATGAAAAAAATATATATACACGGGGCCTAAAGTAACCTGCCCTCCGTCTGTCTCTCCCTTCCCTCCCCTTCTTCTCTTTTTCTCTCCACGGGGCGGAGCAAAAAAGTTTCTCCAGTAAAGGCAGCGCGCGTCCGCCACGAGGGCCTGGGAGGAGGGGCGGCGAGGAAAAAACGTGAGATAAAGAGAAACGAATAAAAAGAGATGAGAAAAACGTTTGTGACAATTAGGTTCCGAGTTATTGTGTGTCACAGAGGGGGAAAAAAATGTGGTGATATCCAGGACAACAAGCGCGAATAACACACACACACACACACACACACACACACACACACACACACACACACACACACACACACACACACACACATCATTAAAGTTTACTTGTATAAATTATTCCTTAATGTCAAACTTCTACTACTACCTATATATACATTTTCAGTGGTGTGTGTGTGTGTGTGTGTGTGTGTGTGTGTGTGTGTGTGTAGGTGCCGGCGTGCATGTAGGTATGTGCATGAGCGTAGCCACAAAGGGAAGAAAAATAAAGTCGGTATGTACGGGATGACTCACGACACGAAGGTTTTATTTTTTTACTATGAAGTGTGTTACTCTCCTGTGTGTGTGTGTGTGTGCGTGTGTGTGTGTGTATGTGTGTGTGTGTGTGTGTTATTACTTCTATATATGAGCTGTATCTCTAGTTCACACACACACACACACACACACACGCCGGTTCGTTTTTCCTTGCAGCTCACATACCACAACGTGTTCATACCTCACCTATGGAGGCATAAAATATTCACACACACACACACACACACACACACACACACACACACACACACACACACACACACACACACAGACACCATTCCTTGTTAATTCAGGCAGTAGATCAATAATTATTCTACAGCGAGTATGGACGTCAGCAAAACTATGTGTGTGTGACCACGGAAAAGGTGCACGAGAGCTCTGAGGAGAAAGTATGCCAGGCTCTTCCGTCTCGCCGTGGCAAGCATACTGGTCCTCGTGACAAGTAAAAAGATGTCTGGGAAATATAAAACACTACCTAATGACAGAACACAAGGAACGGGGAATGTTTGTGTTGAATTACGGATAAGTTATACCTTAAGAGCGACAATGTATCACTCCATCTGAACGTAGGAACACACAAGTAAACAATCCAAGAGCTTAACGTCAATCGAATTTAATGTGCAAAAAAGCATGATCTTTAAACAACTCGAGTCAAGTTATGCAATACTCAACAGGGCTTGCACAGAATCGACCGCAAGTTATGTCGGTGTAATTATGCAACACACGCACGCACGCACGCACGCACACTCACCTGGTAGTAGGCAGCAGAAGCGTGGCTGACTCTCACATGCTCGCCTGCCGTGCACGCCTTCGCGGGTTCCTTGGCTGCCAACACCTTCACTCGTATCACTCAGTATCTTTTATCACGCACTTTTATCGTCCTTCCAAGGTCTTCATAATTCTCCTTCGCCGCCACGACCTGGCAGGAGGAGGTCCAAGGTAAATAGGAGGAGTAGGAAGATTAGTAAGTAGTAGATTTGAGTTGCAGGGAAGAGGGAGGTGGACGAGGTGGAGGTGAATGGGAGGAAGAGGAGTAGGAGGCACCGATGTAAACAAACACTGCTGGCGACGCAACACTCTGCCCTCACTTCTCACATGTCACAGGTTAAAAGATTCTTGACCAGGCAGGTTAACAACGTGTGTGTGTGTGTGTGTGTGTGTGTGTGTGTGTATAACTAGAGTGTACGTGTGCTAAAAACTGCGTCTGGATATGCAACACACACACACACACACACACACACACACACAAACGTTTGAAGCTCGCAATGCTGGAGGGTGGGTGTGGGTGTGCGTGGGGGGAGGAGGGGAGTGGGGTTGTATTCAACACTGCCGTCTGGCCGTGAATCAACTCATGTGCATTCACGTCGTGCATCCGCCAACAAGCAAGCAAGCCTCGGCAAGCGGTGTTTGACTAGCCCGCGCCCACCAGTGAGGGCAACGTGCACGTCCACGGCAGCGTGAGGGTGTGTGAGGGAGGGCGGGAGGCAGCGGGTGTAAGGCAAGTGAGCGCTACCTGAAGAGCGCTGGGGTGGGAGGCCCTGTCTACGCCTCGCTCGATCACCACCACTACTGAGCCCATGTGCCGTCCGCGGCCCTGCCTGTGTGGGAGTGTGTGTGTGTGTGTGTGTCCCGCGCCGCCACCCTCCCTCCCATTCTCCCTTCCTTACCTTCTCTCCATACATCCCCCACTCCCTCCTTATTCCTCCCCTACTCTTTGCCGCGCGCACACATAGGCAGTCCAACACACACACACACACACACACACACACACACACACACACACACACATATATATATATATATATATATATATATATATATATATATATATATATATATATATATATATATATATATATATATAAAAACAGGGGCGAAATCTGGTCATATGCCGCCTCATATGAAGCGGTGCATTAAAAGACAATTTTATCAAATGTGAAAGGGAATAATATCAATTAAATTCAAACTTAAGTTACTCAACTATCGTAAGGCAGGGACACGATACACACCAAACTTTTTTTGTTGATCAGCTGTATACACTAAAATGTTTACATTACAAAGAAAAATATATGTGGGAAGTAGTAAGTACAAAACCATTAGATATAAGAGTTAAACATGTAAACAACACAGTGCAAGCTTCCTTGATGGGACTGCAGATGTAAAAAGACCAGTAATAATAAGAGCGTCTCTGGACATCTATCCGTTGGCGATATCTCTGCAGAAGCTCGGAGAAATATTCGATATAGTATTTACAGTGGGACTGACAATGAGTCCAACTACTACTACTACTACTACTACTACTATTACTACTACTTGTACTATTACTGCTGCTGCTGCTGCTGCTACTACTACTACTATGACTAGTACTTAGCACAACACTAGAGAGCGCAGCCCAGTACGCAATATTACATGGTTGTACATTATCCACAACAATAAGCTCAATATATCAACGCAAAGCGTCAACACGTAGCACAGCGAAACGGAAAACACGAACAATAAAACCATGGAAGGCACGAGGGGGGTTAATATTATCTTAGACCTGATATAACTCTGGGGCATCTTCCTCCATAAAAAGAAAATGTATAAGATATGGAAATTTTCAAACACTATTTAGCGCTATAATAGTTAGTGCCCACCTGAAACGCGCCTTACTATTTTGGTCTTTTCATCAGAGCAAGGGCGGTGTTTAGAATACGTGCAGAGCAGAATGATAAAAAAAAAAAAAAACTTACAGACTTAATGAATATTCATGGAGAAGCGTAGAGCGATCAGTAACCTGATTTAAGTTTTTAAAAACAACAAAAAGATTAATGAATATGATAGATAAAGTACTATTAAAAATAGCTTGGCTGCCTAACTAACTAATGGGGAGCACACGCCCGGGGCCGCGTCGCTTCACTCCTGTCGGTCCTCCCGAGCAAGCTCCTATGCAGCTGACCTGTCCATCCCAAGTCCCTTCCGGCAGGATCGGCTGACTTGCCCCATCCATGAGTTACGTGGGCGTCCCCTTGGTCTCCTCCACGCAAGGTTGTTCCGTACAGAACAACCCTGTGAGCAAGATCGACGTCCTGGAAGCGCGCCACGTGCCCATATAGCCGTAGTTGACTACGTAGCAATGGGTGAAAATGGGAAATAACAAATTATTTTACAAAGAGTCTTGTGGATGAGTCAAATAAAACTTAGCCGTCAACTGTCAGTGGAGAGATGATGGACAGTTACAATTATTTACAATTAGTTGAGTATGGGAATGTCAGACAGTTGGTAAATAATAGAGGTCTTCAGGAGCTTGCTGGCGTCGGCACGCTCAAGTCTACGGTGACGGTGGTTTCCTAAATTAATTAAGAAAATACATATTGATAATATGCAACAATCCGCTATTTCAAAATGCATTTATTATAATAAGAGACATGACAACCTACAAACTATATATAAGTAAGAGCAACGCTTCAGGCAGCATCAGTGCTAAAGACCAGCTCGTTATAGTCTCAGCTTTCACCAGCAGTCTGGCGCGGCTGCATTATGCAACAGGCGCTGCAACTTTAATTATTTCACCGTGGAAATAATGAATCTTGTAACAGCTATTCAGTGTATAAAAAAATCACTCTTTGCGTAGCGCTGCTGCGGAAGTTTTACATATCAACAGTCCGACAAACAGATAATTCTAACAATTTGACGAAAATTTATTTCAATAAATATTGTATCAATAGTTTATATTTGTATGGGATGAACAGGTTCCTCGTGCAGTCATGCAGCGTCTCGCCTTTCTGATCTTGTCCAGAGAACACCTGCACCATAGACCGTGCCCTAGGAGCCGACGGCGGCTGAACTGATGAAAAGCTTCTGGGATGCACGATTTCTCTCTCTCTCTCTCTCTCTCTCTCTCTCTCTCTCTCTCTCTCTCTCTCTCTCTCTCTCTCTCTCTCTCTCTCTCTCTCTCTCTCTGTAAAATGTGTGTGTGTGTGTGTGTGTGTGTGTGTGCCCACAAGTGAGCACGTACACACTACCTCACCATCCTCCACACTATACACTTAACCGATAGAAACCCGAAGCACATCTCCGCCTACGTCACTCAGGAATCAGCACTACGCTTGCTTTACATCACTGTGGAGACGTTCTTACTCATGCCGTGAGTTCATTCTTAGGTTTCTTTCATCGAATATTCTTAGAGACGAGGCTCTGTGTGCCACCACCAAGCACACGCCATCACGCCATAACAGTTTATTAATGCATGCCTTGAGGACACACACACACACACACACAGAGAGAGAGAGAGAGAGAGAGAGAGAGAGAGAGAGAGAGAGAGAGAGAGAGAGAGAGAGAGAGAGAGAGAGAGAGAGAGAGAGAGAGAGAGAGAGAGAGAAACTGGAGGAGTCTCACCCTCGGGAGGCAGCGTCGTCACTTCTGAGCACCCCAGTAGTCCCCCTGTGTCCCCCTTGCCTCTAGCCCTATGCCCAGCCCTTCTCCACCCCCGCAAAAGACCCCTGTAAGTCCCCACCCCCCTGCCCCTGCAACAGTCTCCTCCCCCCTCATCAAGCGGTCAAGAGAGTGTGACGAAATTTCAGAAAGACACCCCCCACCCTCCGCCAAAGCTGTATCGACCCTCGTTTTCGACACACCGCGGAGCCCCGAACGAACCCCGTGACCCAAGAACTCGGCGGCCTCGGTGACTTCCATCTCTCTCTCTCACACACACACACACACACACACATCAAGACAGGAATATAACAGATACAAGGAGGAGGCATTTCGCACTGTTCTGATGTGCGTTGCGTCGGCGCTTAAATTAATTTTGCTGGTTTTATTTTGAGCCAGTGTTCCTTTCCTACTGCTGTTAGCATTGATACAATTAATTACTTTACCTTCGCCTTGAGTCACAAGATTTTCTCTATTATCGCGAATGAGGGATATACAGTTTCATGTGGCTATCCCGCCCTAGTTTTGAACCCGAGCGCGAAAAAGTTCAGGTTAGTTGTTACACCGCTATTTTTCAATCACTTTGCCCCTCCAGATAAACCTGTACCTCATGTTATTTGAGCGATAACTTGCATGAATAAAACTTTATGATAACGAATTAAAGCAGAAAAAAATAAATCCCTACAAGTATTCAATATGACTAAGGCAATTGTAAAGAAAACAAAGCCGGAACATTACCGAACATAAAATAATTTTTCACGAAAAGGAAAACTTCAAAGGCATAATAGCATAGAAACTATTAAACCCATCACTGAACAACAAACAGCAGCAAGATATTCTGTGAACAGGTGCATGAATATGATTTTTTTTTTTGTTACCTGAAGTTACTCGAGAAATACGCCAGCCGGCGAGTGCGAGACGATGCTATGAAGCTGGCGAATGTTAAATCAATGACATGAGGGGAGAGAGAGAGAGAGAGAGAGAGAGAGAGAGAGAGTCTAAAGGGCAAAGTAAAAACAAATATCAAAAGTTTGCATGGATTTCCGAAGTGTGGTTACGAATACAGGAAAGAAGGAGAGAAAGAGGGGGGGGGGGAGGGAATAGAGAAAGCTCTTTCTCCTTGCCCTTTCTCTTTTTATTTCCCAAGCTCTCGCAGAGACTGTCTGCCGCAATATTATTTCTTGTAATAATTTATCACTACTCTCATAATGAAAACTATTCTCTCAAGTTACTAATTGCATTAGTCCTCTTCCTGTGGCTTTGCTGCACAACAATTTCTATTGTAGCTGCTTCATATGCTACTTAACTTCCTAGAGGAAAAGTTAACCAATATCTTCCGTCTTTCATCCTTTGCAGTCAACTCTTGAACAGCCTTAAATAGTATTTCCTCCTTCCTATGATGCTCGCTCTTCCAAGAAGGATGTATCGAGTATCAAGATACCTTTTAAACAAAATTTGACAATCGTTTTTGCCTTTCCTATACTTTTATTTGGAGCACCTTGTGCATGAAATTAAAACTGAGAGCTGACAAGGTTTCAACTTTTGATTTTATTTTTTTGTTTTTCCCTTTATCTGCCTCCTTTGCCGAAAAATGTGGGTAGACCAAATATGGGGAGGCGGTGGTTAGCGTGAGGGCGCAGCGTTCAAGAGGACCGGGGTTCTCGTACCACCCGCCGCCTCAAGCTGGGATTTTTCACTGAAGCTGAATGCTATCCTGAAGACCACTTATCAACCCGGACTCACTTTAGATTCTCTCTCTAAACAGAGGATCAAAGATAAGCTACGAAGGGCAGCATGTGCCAAGCAAGATGGAGCCATTATAAACACTTGCCTGCGCCATAACGGACTGGGCAAGGGCTGGGGCCTACCATCAAGCCCGACCTAGAAAGTCTGCAGAACGTTAAAAAAAATAAAATTGAAAGTTGCTATGATGGGTTAGGCAGATGTATGGATGGGGGTCACATAAAGTAAATGATGTCTTCAGAAATGTTTTGCTATGGTCAAGTGGCCTCTTGCAGACTCTTTAAATAAGTGTGTGTGTGTGTGTGTGTGTGTGTGTGTGTTAATGTAGACGTGTGCGTGTGCCCATTCGTGATGGATAAGATAAACGTGAACAGAGAGAATATGTGATAGAGAGAGAGAGAGAGAGAGAGAGAGAGAGAGAGAGAGAGAGAGAGAGAGAGAGAGAGAGCAACGCCTTAATAGGTGTTCCATCGTCTTCTTCGTTACTTATGGACGAATAATTCTCATTCAAGACAACGTTAAGGAAGAAGTACAACAAAGGTTCGCTATTCTTCTCTCACCGTTGTCTTAACTGTAGATTTTAGCCGCTCTGCGTCCAGACGCTCCATGGTCATGGTCAACAAACCCACGGATGAGTGAGATAATCCGTCTGCCCGTAACGGTGACTCCCCCAAAACACAGACAAATCTCTGAAATAAATTACTAAAACCAGCATAGGTCAAGCGTCGACCGTGATGATTAGAGATCCAGGTTCGAGTCCTGCCGCAACCAGCTGCCAATTTTGCCACACGATCAAAGACAATCCACATAATGTCTAGATATCCACCAATCAACACTAACTTCACCGGTTTCGCTCAAAAAAAAAAAAAAAAAATCCAAGGGCCACATGAAACAAATAGTGTAATACATCATAATTCATGTCATGGTGGCTGCTATAAAAAATGGTCACCAGCGCCAATAATGAGCTGTGGTCGGCCACCGCAGCCCGCCGAGAAAACGCCTGGCGCTACGGGCGTTGCAGGGAAAAAGAGGCATTGCTAACATGTTTTCTTTGCACAAACACCGTCTTTAAGAAAATGATGAGTATTATAATATACATTCCGTAAACTTCTTTTTAATATCAATTAATCTAAATCATTTGGGTGATAGAACACACCAAAAAAATAGTTGGCTAAAACCAATGTGCTGTTATTTACAATTTGACAACACAGAACCTTAGGTGACAGGTGTAGCAATTTTCATCAAATATCGGTAAAGAACGACAAAATAAACATTCCTGAAAATCTTCTTCACAAATACCTTATGGTGGTGCTCGCTACGCAGGCATTCAGCGTGATAATGGCAGTGGAATTTTGCTTTCTTTTAACTATAGGCCACATGACTTCGTATTGACTTAAAGCGGTCTTGTTTAGTGCAGTATTCTCTCTCTCTCTCTCTCTCTCTCTCTCTCTCTCTCTCTCTCTCTCTCTCTCTCTCTCTCTCTCTCTCTCTCTCTCTCTCTCTCTCTCTCTCTCTCTCTCTCCCGATGAGACAGCTAGGCCAAGATGAAAGGGTAAAAAGAGAGAGAAAAAAATGAGAGAATGAAGGAGAGGGGCGAGATAAGGAAGCATGAAGAGAGAGAGAGAGAGAGAGAGAGAGAGAGAGAGAGAGAGAGAGAGAGAGAGAGAGAGAGAGAGAGAGAGAGAGAGAGAGAGGTGGGGATAAGGTCTCTCTCTCTCTCTCTCTCTCTCTCTCTCTCTCTCTCTCTCTCTCTCTCTCTCTCAGCCTCCCTTTCCCGCTGGTCTGTTTGCCCGGCCTCTGTCCCCGGGAGGAGTCTCGTCGCCCTTCAGGAGATGAGAACCTCTTTACCTTTGCCTCAAAAGAAAGAGCTGATGGGTTTTGGGCTCTTAACTTCCACTGATGTTCACTGTTTCTTCTTCCTCCTCCCTCCGCCGCCTTGGTCTTCTTATTAGTTTTCCCTCTAACTCGTTTTCTTTAGTTTGTTTTCTTGTGTGTTTTTTTGTTGTCCACTTCTTTTTTCACTCCGGTCTTTATATATATAACTATTTTTTTCGTTTTTATCTTCTTCGTTTACTTTTCTTCTTCTTGTTATTGTTCTTTCTACTTTTTTCTACTTCGTGTTTCTTCTTTTTTGGCCACATATATTTAGTCTTCTTGTTCTTATTTCCTATTTCTTATTTCTGATTTTTTAATTTTTTTCTTATTTTCTTTTACTTTCCTTTTTCTTTCTTCTTGTTCTTGTTCTTTTTACTTTCTTATTTTTTACGTTTTTTTCATTATCTAATCTTGTTCTACATTTTCTTCTTCATTATCATCCTCTTCTTATTCCTGTTTCTATATTTCATCGCTTTCTTTTTCCTAGTTCTTTGGTGGGGGGACTTAAATGGTGTATTTTAGGGGGCTACATATTGCTGACATTTATTTCTGCTTCTGTATAAGTAAACATGAGTGTGGCATTCTCTCTCTCTCTCTCTCTCTCTCTCTCTCTCTCTCTCTCTCTCTCTCTCTCTCTCTCTCTCTCTCTCTCTCTCTCTCTCTCTCTCCTTTCTTCTACCAACACATGTTTGTCCTCTTCCTACATATTAAAAAGGAAAGAGGAAAAAAATAAGAATTACCTTCACAACTTTTAAATTCTCCCACGCCTAAAGTTTACCAAGAGATTACACTTTGCCTACCTTCTCTCTCTCTCTCTCTCTCTCTCTCTCTCTCTCTCTCTCTCTCTCTCTCTCTCTCTCTCTCTCTCTCTCTCTCTCTCTCTCTCTCTCTCTCTCTCTCTCTCTTCATCCTGCCTTTCAAGCTTCCTCTGTTTCCTCCCCATCCTTTCTTTTCATCCCCCTCCTCATTTCCTCCCCGCGTTCCTGCTCTTCGCCTTTCAGCCAGCGTTCAACCATTGTCTCTGGAAGGAGGTGAAAGTGTCAGTGCTTTAGCAGGTTCAGGGAGCAGGGGGCGAAAATGGCGTGCAGGAAAGGAAGAAGTGTTTACATAAGGAGGAGGAGGAGGAGAAAAGGACTATGAGGAAGAGAGAAAGATGAAGGAGGAGGAAGAGAAGAAAGAAGGATGAGGAGGGAGAGAAGAAAGATGAGGAAGAGAAAGGGAAAAAAAAGGAGGAGGAAGAGGAAAAGAGAGATGCCGAAGAGGAGGAGGAGGAAAAGGAGACACAGAGGAACCATATAAGGAAAAAAATGACTGAGAGGAAACGAGGAATCAAATACGGATTGTGAATAGCGATGACAAAAAAGTTTACGATGAGAGAGAGAGAGAGAGAGACGGGGGGGGAGGGGGTAGGGTCATCACAGGCTGTATGTTTTTCGTCGTCGGAGGTCCAAGTTGAGATCACACGGCCTCGCCCTTTCACGTCCTCTCCCGCGCGTCCTTCTGAGATTCTTTGCCCTTCCTCTATGGCTCGTGCGAGTTAATCAGCCTTTAGGTAAGTCCCGTCCCCTCCTCTCCTACGGGTACTTCTCTAGATAGTCTCTCTCTCTCTCTCTCTCTCTGACACACACACACACACACACACACACTAACACACACCTTCCAATTTTGGGTCCTTTAGAATTAAGACTCAGTATACTAATTATTCGGTGATTCTTTATAGTTACTACCTTATCAGTTTATCCGATCAAAGGCAGAAAGCAGCGAACATCATTGTGAGGAACCTTTGACATCGTCTGGAGAGGTATAAACCAATGGAAGGGAACGGGCATTGCTTCACGATGGGTGGGTCATGCTTTAACAATCTTCTGTCACTCTGCACAACTATTCATGAAGCAATAAATAATTAAAATCCTAATGATGAAAATAATTCCCCTCCGTCCGCCTCTTGCATAATATTTTCACCTTTCTTCATGTTCCTCCGCCGTTCCCTTTACCGCCTCCTTGTTCACCCTTCTCCCGCCCTTCTCCTCCAGGTAGGCTGCGACTAATTAGACATTCCGTTTGTTCTCTAGCTTCTCTTCGCCTTGTCCTACTCCGCCCCGCCCCGCCGCCACGGTAGGCTGCATGCACAAACACAACCTTTTTTTTCATGTTGTCCAGGGCACGCTTACCGGCCGCCCACACAACAACTCCCCGCCCATCTATAATTTTGCCTGTCTCTCTCTCTCTCTCTCTCTCTCTCTCTCTCTCTCTCTCTCTCTCTCTCTCTCTCTCTCTCTCTCTCTCTCTCTCTCTCTCTCTCTCTCTCTCTCTCTCTCTCTCTCTCTCTCTCTCTCTCTCTCTCTCTCTCTCTCTCTCTCTAACTGCTACTTTTGACACTGAACTCCCGAATATTTTCTCTTATACGGAAACGGAGGTCTACAAAATATAAATCTTAGGTTCGTTACTTCTTTAATCCTCAATCGGTCATTCCCACTTATGTCAACAGTGACAGCAGCAACGTAGTAGCAGCAGCAGCAGCAGCAATAGTAGTAGTAGTAGTAGTAGTAGTAGTCTTTATTCTCTCCACCTCTAACTCCCGAAATGTTGCAGTCATTTAGAACAAAATTTGAACAAAATTGTTAAGTATTTTTTTACTGAACTCCTAAACCCTTCTTCCAGTCATGTTGCTTCTTCATAACCGTGAATTCATAATATCTGCAAATAATTTAGTTCCATCATGAGGCTTTGTCACTCGATGGCCGACTCATTTTAAGCTTTCAATTTTTTTTTTATATACAGACTGACGCGGACCAATAGCTTACGAAAGAACAATATCTCCCATATCTTTTTTTCTTTAGGAAAGACAGAGGGTGATTAACAAAAGCTATATTATTTTCAAAGCATAATAACTTTTTATGTATTTAAATTGTAGGAACATGAACACAACAAAAAAAATCTTATTGTGAAGTCAGAAAAGAAGCTAGACTGTTCTTGGATTAATAGAAGTAAAAATGAGACAGCAGAGCTCACGGGCTGAAAGGAGGACATTTTTTTTTCAGAGATGTTAGCAACACTGCATGCGAGAAAAGAAGTAAAAAGGGCAAGAAAAGAAACTGCAAGGGATCAGGAAAGGTTCTGTGGAGCTGGTCAATCGAGGGCAAGCGAGTGTGAGGCACAGCTTCAGAGAATTAATGATGAATAAGCAATGCGGAGCGGAACGCACACCTTCATTCTCATAACATCAGCTCCGTAATACTCAGAGCACACGCACGCAAAAAAAGTCTTTTACGAGGAAAATGTCTCTGCATCCATTAAAATGACATGATAAAATGAGACAAACAAGGTTTTTATACTAAATAACAACCCTGAAAGCGGGAGAGTAAATGCTACAAGATAAAAGATACCAATTCTGACAAAACATCTTAAGAAAGACTCATTTCATGAAGATGCGCCTGAGACTGTCCTGAAATTCTGTAACCCCCGTAGGAACAATGCCAACAAGCAACTCCAACAATGTTAGAAATTTTACTCCATACACAGTCACTTACGGAGGATTGGATGAGTGAATGGGACTTACGGGGTTAAAAAACGTTCATGAAAAAAAGAGAAAATAATGTATCGGCCCAAAAGATTAGGAAATAACCAGTAAAAGACCTCATGAAAAACACACACACACACACACACACACACACACACACACACACACACACATTATATGTATACACACGTGGGCGCAAGCACGAACGCACGCATTTACACACACACACACACACACACACACACACACACACACACAAACACTCACTCACGCACGCACGCACGCACGCATGCAGCATCAGCACAAATACTAGTCGATTAGAACACCGAATGACAATGCAGGAATACGTAAAAGGGAGGGAAGAGAGCGGCGGCCTGCCCGGCGACCTAATGTCCCGGAGCGTCTGAGCCTCACGTTGCCGTCCACTGCATTCACGCCACACAATAACCCGATAAAGACGGGCAAGGGATTTTTTATTCCGAGGCACAAGGAGGGGCAGGGGGAGGAGGCGTGCGTGTGGAGGGCAGCACGGCGGCTCATCATCCCTGTGTGTGAATCCCGCCCACGCCCGTTCCCCCGCTGGCAAGCACGCGCGCAGGGAAGCCGTGATGCTCTCCATTGTAAGGATCAGCATTACTCGCGGATTTCATTTTTTACCGTTTCGAACAAGAGCATGCATGTGTAGAATGAGTAAGATGTATCAATGTTTAGCAGATAGTGTTCGGTGAATGAAATACTCATAGAGAGAATCATTAGACAAGAATTATATAGGAGGAGGAGGAGGAGGAGGAGGACAAGGAGAAGGAGGAAGAGAAGGAAGACTGAGATTAGAGCAAAATAACGTGTTTCTCTTTTCAAGCACTGCCTTATCCGCTCTTCCGTAGACCTATACAGCCGGCACATGAACCAGAAAAAAAATCCCTTCTCATTCGCTCCCTGCTCAGAACATTAGCTGAAAATAAAACAAAGTTAATCTTCAGCGTAGAATTTTTCATTATATCAATTTATACAAGAGTCCGTAATTTGCTAGTTCAATGCAAAGACAATGACCAACGTCTAAGCTGAACGCCTTAGATGGCCAAGCTCGAAAATGTCATGCTTCCTGGTAGTAGAGGCTGCCGATCACCAAAGTGTGGCATGCATAAGTATTGAATAGAATGAGTTTCGTTCAGGGAATCCATTACAGAGTTTCGCAGTGTCATACAGCCGGCGCACGAGGACACCGCTTTCCACAGTTGATGTCCAGGGAGTCTGACTGACGATGATGTAGCTTCGTTTACCTTTTGTTTCCTAGTGATGAACGAGGGTATAAAAATAATACATTTCACAGAGCTACTTCAGTCATATTTACACTTTATTACTAGAAACTAAATCACGCACTGACCTGTTCGGTTCGCGCAGCAAACTCTCCACCGAGGTGATTAATATTGCGGCACGTTTCTGCGCTGCCCTGAATAATGCCGAGTCGTATTGTACGGTGGTCTGCTCCTGCGCCCCCTCGTGTTTGGTGCGGGACCTCACGTATGACTTATGTAAGACGTGTAAGGGATACGATGCGAAGGACGAAATGAGCGATGAGAAAGGGGTCGAAATAACAAGGACGAAAAGGAAACGAGGAACCGGTAGACCAAAAACCTGAGGTAGCTTACAAACATTGGATCGAAGATACGTACTGGCAAGGCCACATGTTTACAAAGAAAAAAATACATATCGGTGCACAGGGATCCGATTCCTATCGCAAAGTTTAAACAACCTCTAATGTGAGAGGACTGGCATGGGCGCGTAGTGAGGGCCGAACCACGCAAGCAGTTGTTCATAACTTAGCGGCTAACGGAAGGGACAGCTAGCAACGCGTGGTAAGTTGTCCACCAAGATTTCAAGGCCCTTCGTTACTGTGCACCGATATCTTTTTAATTAACTCTGTGCAACTGAATTTACTGATGAAATACACACACACACACACACACACACACACACACACACTGCGATAACCTTCTGTCCCAAACATCGGAAATCGGAGCCTCCAGCGTGGCGCCCAAGACAGTATTACAATGGAGGAAATCAGCATCAGTCACAAAGATGGTTGTGTTGTCGCGGTGGTGAAGCGTGGCAGATGGCGCCTCAGAGTCAATTCTTCTTCGTTGACCAGCCGGCGATACAGGTGAGCTATGAGGTAGGATCAGGCTTCGATGTTTCCCCGACAAATTCAGAGATAAATTATGTCGCTGCGCCTCTCTCCGGCCGCCACGAGATTGGGACGGGAAAGCGTAAAGGTTCAATAATTACTCACTCAGCGCTGCACGTACAGGGTGGGTGGAAGGAGTGTGGCCGTGTGGGGTCACCCTCGGCATCCGTCAAGGCCGGTGCCGGGAGGGAATAATGCAACACAACCTGAGCCTCGCCGGGACCTCCACCTCCACCAGCCTCAACTTTCCACACCGCGCTACGACAAAGGGAAGGACCGGCTCTGCCACGGAAATCTATAGACGGTCTTTTTTGTCTTTTTTTGTTACCATTATCATTTTTGCTACATCAGGTATTAAATATCTGTCTGACAAACTCGTAAGAATAATGACGGGAGAACACAAAACTCTCAAACCATGTTACGGGTCTTAATTCATCATTATTATCTTTATCATTATTATTATTATTATTATTATTATTATTATTATTATTATTATTATTATTATTATTATTATTATTATTATTATTATTATTATTATTAGTAGTAGTAGTAGTAGTAGTAGTATCATTATTATTATTATTATTATTATTATTATTATTATTATTATTATTATTATTATTATTATTATTATCATTATTAATTGCTATCATTATCATTTCAGAGACATGGGAAAGCAATTAATGTCCGTCTTCCAATCCAGGACGAAACAAAAAAGAACGTCTTTCCTACGTCATGGGATTTAAGGCCGGGTCTGCAATGCTCCACTTTGTCGCCGCGAGGACGAAACAGCCTAGGCGCCGGCCCGTGTCAATGGTATGCCTAATGTCTCCAGCACACCTCCGACCAGTGGGTGTCAGGTACTTAAGCTCATCAAGAACAGTGCCAATAATCATAATCACACCCCACTGTAAATAACCACCGCCACCACCCCTGACACTTCCAGCTCCACCATCACCACCATTACTTCAACCACCACCACCACCACTTTTCCCGCCACCACCACTACTGTTCACGCCACCACCACCACCCTCCACTTTTCCCGCCACCACCATCACCACCACTGTTTCCGCCACCACCACCACCACTCTTCCCGCCAACACCACCACCACCACCACCGCCTCCTCGCACCCCCAAGCTGCCCATCACGCCTCCGCGGCCAACATTTATGTTCTTCAATTATTCCACGGATCTGAGGACCCCGGCAGTCGCCACGGGTCTCTCCGCTCGTGTCCATACTGGTGGCTGGGCGATGGTGGCTTTGCTCTTGTGTGTGTGTGTGTGTGTGTGTGTGTGTGTGTGTGTGTGTGTGTGTGTGTCCTCTCTCTCTCTCTCTCTCTCTCTCTCTTTTCCAGCACCAAACATCTAGCATGGTAACCAGACGCGAATCGGGAGAATTATTGCAAATCATTAAAAAAAAAAAAAAAAAACTGTGCAAGCGGATCATACGAACCTCTACTTAATGCACAGTGACCTTCAGTGTGGGCAAATGTCATCACGCAATATGAATGTCGCCACACTGCAAAACGTGCGAGGAAAGACGAGACATAACCTGACAAAAACAAAACAGTTACTATGGGTCCTTACTCAGAAATTTCATATATGCTTCCTTACTAATGAGACTTTCTATACAACAGAGTGACGTCATTCTTTGTTGATTTATACCATACGGTGCTGGCTATCATGTGTTTGAAGATACTCTAAACCTAACCTAACATAGCCTAACAAAAACAAAACAGTTACTATGGGTCCTTACTCAGAAATTTCATATATGCTTCCTTACTTATGAGACTTTCTATACAACAGAGGGACGTCATTCTTTGTTGATTTATACCATACGGTGCTGGCTATCATGTGTTTGAAGATACTCTAAACCTAACCTAACATAGCCTAACAAAAACAAAAGTTACTATAGTCCTGACTCAGAAATTTCATATATGCTTCCTTACTAATGAGACTTTCTATACAACAAAGTGACATTATTCTTTGTTGATTTATACCATAAGGTGCTGGCTATCATGTGTTTGAAGACACTCTAAACCTAACCTAACATAACCTAACAAAAACAAAACAGTTACTATGGGTCCTGACTCAGAAATTTCATATATGCTTCCTTACTAATGAGACTTTCTATACAACAAAGTGACGTCATTCTTTGTTGATTTATACCATACGGTGCTGGCTATCATGTGTTTGAAGATACTCTAAACCTAACCTAACATAGCCTAACAAAAACAAAACAGTTACTATACGTCCTGACTCAGAAATTTCATATATGCTTCCTTACTAATGAGACTTTCTATACAACAAAGTGACATTATTCTTTGTTGATTTATACCATAAGGTGCTGGCTATCATGTGTTTGAAGATACCCTAAACTTAACCTAACAAAACCCAAAACAGTTACTATAGGTCTTAACTCAGAAATTTCATATATGCTTCCTTACTAATGAGACTTTTTATACAACTAAGTGAGGTCATTCTTTGTTGATTTATACCATAAGGTGCTGACTATTCTGTGTTTGAATATACCCTAAACTTAACCTAACATAACCTAACAAAAACAAAACAGTTACTATAGGTCCTGACTCAGAAATTTCATATTTCCTTCCTTACTAATGAGACTTTCTATACAACAAAGTGACGTCATTCTTTGTTGATCTATACCATACGGTGCTGGCTATCATGTGTTTGAAGATGCCCTAAACTTAATCTAACATAACCTAACAAAACCCAAAACAATTACTATAGGTCTTGACTCAAAAATTTCATATATGCTCCCTTACTAATACGACTTTCTATACAACAAAGTGAGGTCATTCTTTGTTTATTTATACCATAAGGAGCTGTCTATCATGTGTTTAATGATACCCTAAACTTAACCTAACATAACCTAACAAAACCCAAAACAGTTACTAAAGGTCTTGACTCAGAAATTTCATATATGCTTCCATACTAATGAGACTTTTTATACAACTAAGTGAGGTCATTCTTTGTTTATTTATACCATAAGGAGCTGTCTATCATGTGTTTAATGATACCCTAAACTTAACCTAACATAACCTAACAAAACCCAAAACAGTTACTATAGGTCTTGACTCAGAAATTTCATATATGCTTCCTTACTAATGAGACTTTTTATACAACTAAGTGAGGTCATTCTTTGTTGATTTATGCCATAAGGTGCTGACTATCCTGTGTTTGAAGATACCCTAAACTTAACCTAACATAACCTAATAAAAACAAAACAGTTACTATAGGTCCTGACTCAGAAATTTCATATTTGCTTCCATACTAATGAGACTTTCTATACAACAAAGTGACGTCATTCTTTGTTGATCTATACCATACGGTGCTGGCTATCATGTGTTTCAAGATACCCAAAACTTAACCTAACATAACCTAACAAAAACAAAACAGTTACTATAGTTCCTGACTAAGAAATTTCATATTTGCTTCCTTATTAATAAGACTTTCTATACAACAAAGTGATGTCATTCTTTGTTGATTTATACCATTCGGTGCTGGCTATCATGTGTTTGAAGATACCCTAAACTTAACCTAAGAAAACCCAAAACAGTTACTACAGGTCTTGACTCAGAAATTTCATATATGCTTCCTTACTAATGAGACTTTCTATACAACAAAGTGAGGTCATTTTTTGTTTATTTATACCATATGGTGCTGGCTATCCTGTGTTTGAAGATACCCTAAACTTAACCTAACAAAAACAAAACAGTTAACATACGTCTTGACTCGGCAATATCATATGTGCTTCCTTACTGATGAGACTTTATATACAACTAATTGACGTCATTCTTTGTTGATTTATACCATAAGGTGCTGGCTATCAAGTGTTTGAAGATACCCTAAACTTAACCTAACATAACATAACAATGGAATAGACTCAGCAATCACATAGTTAGTGCAGGGACGATAGCTTGTTTTAAGAGTAGACTGGATAGCTACATGGACGAGGACGACAGGTGGCAGTGAGGTGTGGGTGCAGTAAGGTGACGGGGTACTGGATGCGTGCCTAGTACCGCCGGTATGACGAGGATCAAGCCTCTACCTGTAACCCCTGTAACTACACCTCACCCACCGTGAGTAGTGGGGGGGATTCTGGAGCTGCCCTGTGTAGGCCACCCGGCGTCTTGCAGTTTCCCTATGTCCTTATGTTCTTATCAGGTAATAAACATCTGTCTGGCAAACTCGTAACGATAATGACGGGAGAACACGCAACTCTCAAATCATGTTACAGGTCTTAATTCATGAACAACAAGAGTGCTCGTGAACCTTTGCACATGTCATTACACCGTCAGCATCAGGTGAAGAGATGATATGGATGGGTGTGGTGGTTCTTTATATACTTATTTTTATCTTTGTCTTTTCCGTTGTTTCCCCCTTGTGGATACTGATTCACCTCACAGTGTGTATATTGTATTTAGAAGGACTTAATGTACAATGTTTTAAGGATGAGTCTAGAGGAATTTTCTGTACGATGACCGAGTTTTATTTTTATTTATGCTGTCGTGTGGAATTACAATGTCACAAGGACGAGTCTGCTGCAATTTCCTATACGAT
The DNA here is from genome assembly GCF_024679095.1 of Eriocheir sinensis. Taxonomy (NCBI): domain Eukaryota; kingdom Metazoa; phylum Arthropoda; class Malacostraca; order Decapoda; family Varunidae; genus Eriocheir; species Eriocheir sinensis. Next base: position 4,442,471 of record NC_066523.1, read on the forward strand.
GATCTTTACTTCTGCCGACTCCGGATACACACACACACACACACACAGGGGAGCTGGAGAGGTTCACATGGTCACGCGTCTGCCTCACGTGCTCTTCGTTTCTCCATACCTGTCCCCCCCCACCCCCGTCTCTCTCTCTCTCTCTCTCTCTCTCTCTCTCTCTCTCTCTCTCTCTCTCTCTCTCTCTCTCTCTCTCTCTCTCCACTCGCAGGGCCTTATTCTTCCTTCCCTCCCTCATTTTCTCTTTTTCCTCCACTTTACACCTCAGGGTCTCGTTCTGGCCAGCCTCTCCTCCAGCCTTCCCTCCTCATCACGGCGGAGGGAGGGAGGGAGAGAAGGAGAGACACTGGGGAAAGAAGAGGGAGGGAGAGGGAAGGGGGGAAGAAGAGAGCAAATAAAGAGAGAGGGAAAGGAGGAGGAAAGAAGAATGAATGAGAAAGGGGAAAGAAATGAAAGAAACTGAGGGAAACAACATTTTCTAGGGAGCAGCCTGTCAACACTTGTCAACCCTTGCAACACATTCATGTCTGCCCGCCTCTCTTGCACCCACGCCCGCCTACCTACACCACTTCACTTTATTGCTATACCGTATTCTTCAGCTTCTTCCCTTTCTCCTGGTTCTCACTCCTCTCTCTGTTAACTTCCTTTCTTTGCAGTTTTTTGGTTCTTCTTGGTTTCTCTTTCTCTCGGACTTTCCTTCTTCTCTCCTCTCTTTCTACGCCATATTTTTCAGCTTCTTCCCTTTCTCCTGGTTCTCACTCTTCTCTATTAACTTCTTTTCTTTGCAGGTTTTTTTCTTCTTTCTGGTTTCTCTTTCTCTCGGACTCTCCTTCTTCTCTTCCTCCTGTTTCTTGTGTTTTTTGCCGCAGTTTCCCCTCTCTGTTCCTCACCCGCTTCCTGCTGTTTATTTCTCCTTTTGTCACAGTTCCCCTCTTGACACACCTACTTACTGTTTCCCTCCCTCCCTTTCTTCTCTTCCTTCTCTTTCTCACACTTTCATTTTATTTCTTTTTGTCTTTTTTTTCCCTTTTGGTAACATTTTTTTCCGCCTCCTAATCTTCCTTCTCCTCTTCACTGCCATTTTACTATTTCCTTCTCTTTCTCTCCTTTATTTTCTCCTGTTTGGTTAGGTTAGGTTAGGTTAGGTTAGGTTAGGTTAGGTTAGTCACTGCCAGTTTACTCTTTCCTTCTCTTCCTCTCATTCCTTCTGTTTCTCATTCTAACCTTCTGTTTATTTCTTCTTGGGTCACACAATTTTTCCTTTCCATCTTGCTTCTCTTTTTTTCGACTCCCCTGTTTACTATTTCCTTCTCCTCTTCCTCTCATTCCTCCTGTTTCTCATTCTTCTTCCTCTCCTTCCCTTCCTCCTGTTTCTCATCCCTTCCTCCCTTTTATTTGTTCTTTTCGTTACAGTTTTCTTCCTCCTTTTGACGGGCCTTCAGCTTCCCCATTATCCCCTCCTTTCTCCTCCCTTCCCGCCGTCCGCGTCACCTTCTGCGACTCCCTTCTGCTCCCCCACCTCCTCCTTCTCTTCCTGCTCCCCCTCCTTCTTCTGCCGCCTCAAGGAAGAGCAAACAAAGGGCGTCGCGCTGAGCAGATCCCGAGCGGGGGGACAACAGATTCTCTCTCTCTCTCTCTCTCTCTCTCTCTCTCTCTCTCTCTCTCTCTCTCTCTCTCTCTCTCTCTCTCTCATACACACACACACACAGACAGAAGTAATGCAACATCTTCCTGCGTCAGTTCAAGTTACGCAATACATACTCTCTCTCTCTCTCTCTCTCTCTCTCTCTCTCTCTCTCTCTCTCTCTCTCTCTCTCTCTCTCTCTCTCTCTCTCTCTCTCTCTCTCTCTCCCGCTCCTTGTATGATGTGCTTGTTGAAAATAATTATACGCAGCCCATTTTTTTCTCCTTCCTGCCATGTATACTCTCCCCGTAGAGGCGCGCCAGGTAATTAGGGTCTGCAGTGCACCTTCTCACCTGTCTCCTCCTCCTAGCGCCGACGATCATTAGGAGGAAAAATAAATTATGAAAAAGAAGAGAAAGGACACAGAGAGCGAGAGATGAAGAGAGAGCGAGAGAGAGAGAGAGCGTTCATTATTAGTTTCTTTGTCCATATGCAAGGTTGGGTCTCGATGTACAAAACTAAGCGACACGTAATAATAATTTGATTCGAGGTCAGCTTCCACCACCGAGAGAGAGAGAGAGAGAGAAAGGTCCTTTTAGTCTTGGGTTCTTTAGGCGCAAACCACCACCACCACCTCCTCCTCCTCCTCCTCTTCCCCCACCAAGCCTCCTTCACCTTCACCCTTTCCTCCACATTTAATTATCGTTCGTATCGTCGTCATTGTAAAAAAAAAAAAAAAAGTTTAGTTCCCTCCCGGCGTAATGTTGGCTCGGGACCCTCAGGCGGAAGCACTCCAGTGGGCTTGGGAGTAAGTCTAAGGGCGCCTTACTCCGGGGTTCACATCCACATGCCTGCCCCGCGCGCTGACTGAGTGGGAGAGTGTCGCGCGCTCTCTCTCTGTCTCTCGCGCTGCTGTTTGTGTGCCAGTGTTTGTGTGTCAGTGTCTGTTACTGTCTGTGTTTGTCTCTTTGTTTATGTGTCCCAGTTTCTCCGTTTGTCCGTCTGTTTGTGTTTATGTCTGTCTGTCTGTTTGCTTGTCAGTCTGCGTTAGTGTGTCTCTGATGGTTGTATTATAAAACGCATCGTCGCCCAAGAACATGAATTTTACAGGTTTTCGTAGGACTTGAGAGCATTTCCACTAGTAGTTTTTCGACCCTGGTGGTAGTTTGACCTTTCTCCTGTACAATGAACCCAAAGAGCCACTCATTAGAACCCGACTGACCCCCTCTTTGACCTTTAAAAATAGCTAATGTGAAAAGCGAAAGTGTCTTATAATACCGACGTGTTTGTTTGTTTGTTTGTGTCATTGTGTCGGCGTTCCTCTTCTGTCTGCCCGTCTGTCTGTCTGCGTCTGTCAATTTGTGTGTATGTCTGTCTGTCTTTGTGTATCTTTTATATAATCATTTGTCTTCCTCTGTTATCCTGTATGTTTGTTTCTTTGTCAGTCGGTGGTGTGTCTCTGTCTGTCTGTCTGTCCGTCTGCCTTTTTATTTTTGTCTGTCCGTTTATAGGCCCGTCAGTTTGTCTGTTTGATTGCCAGTCAGCTTTTTTGTCTGTGTAGGACGGCGTAGCGGGCAGTCACTCACTCAGTCTTTGCGTATGTCTGTGTCTGTGTGTTTGTAATTTGTTCGCCCGTCTGTTCATATGGTTACCCGTGTCTCTCCGTCTGTTGTTTTTGCTACTTCATTTGTTTTCAGTTTGCTCACGTGTCTTTCTGTGTCTGCATGTCTGTTTGTCTACCCGTTCTTCTATCTCTGCTGTTTTCTGTCTATTTCTGTTAACATGTCTATTTATCTATCCATCTTTTCGTCTGCATGTCTGTCAGTCTCTTTTCTGTGTGTATATAAGTCGAACGAATCCAAGAATGAGGAACAGGATATGGTCGAGGGTAAAAATAAATGTATAAAAGGAAAAAAGAGTCAGGAATAGGATATGGTCGAGGGTAAAAATAAAAATATAAAAGAAAAAAAGTCAGGAATAGGATATGGTCGAGGGTAAAAATAAATGTATAAAAGGAAAAAAGAGTCAGGAATAGGATATGGTCGAGGCTAAAAATAAATATATAAAAGGAAAAAAAAAGTCTAAGAAGCTGAAAAAAAGGAAAAGGAGTAGCAAGGGTCTCTGTTTCCGGGGGCGCGTTACTTTTAGCGTTTCCACAGTCTTGCTCTTCCTTCTCCCTCTCAACCACCCACTTCTCTTCGCCTCTTCCTCCCAACACGCACAGTAACCGGCACACCCACTGACCTTTCTCCAATATTCTCTCGTCTCTCCCTCGCCCACTCATCTACGCCACTTCTCTCTGCCTTACTTATTCTTCTGTTCTCTACTCTCTACTCTCTCTCTCTCTCTCTCTCTCTCTCTCTCTCTCTCTCTCTCTCTCTCTCTCTCTCTCTCTCTCTACTGACGAAGGGTCGATAGCGTTACGTGGGTGGTGTCTTTGCCGAGCTGCATTGTGGGTCTTTTATTGGCCAGTCTCCACACCAGGCAGGGGGGAGGTAGGGAAGGGGAGGGGACGGCAGAGGAGGGGCAGGGGATGAGGGTAAGGTTGAGGGTGGTGAAGGCAGACTATTATACTTTTTCAACTCTTGGGTGTCCTCCTCTTCCTCCTCTTCTTGCTCCTCCTCGTCCTCCTCCTCCTCCTAGACACGCCTCTCCCTTCCTGTCTCCTTTGACTGCACATCTTTCTTCCTCTTACCTCCCCTCGCCATAGAGCCGTGACCCTCCTCAACACTCCCCCTACACTGCCTCTCGTGCAACTCTTCCTCCTCCTCCTCCTCCTCCTCCTCTGCTCTTTCCTCTAGACCACTACACCCCTCCCTCCCCCTTATCCCCTCTCACTTCTTTTCCTCCATAGACTCCCTCCCTCTACCCCTTTACCTTCCTCTCTCACGAAATCTCCCCCTCCTTCCCTCCCTTCCTTCTCTCCTTAGCCGCCTCCTCTCCCTCCTTTCCTTCTCCCTAGCTCTCACAAGTGCCTCTCACGCCCTAAGACTCGCTCAAGGACGCGGAGCTGCCTAGGACGAGGAGGCAGAGCTGTATGGAAGACTTCAAACGGGAGCGAGCGCCTCTTCACCTCCCTGACAAAGGCGGCGCTGCGGGGGCGGCGGACATAATGAAGAAATTAAAGGATAAATCACTGCCTCCAATCAGATAATGCGCTCTCTCTCTCTCTCTCTCTCTCTCTCTCTCTCTCTCTCTCTCTCTCTCTCTCTCTCTCTCTCTCTCTCTCTCTCTCTCTCTCTCTCTCTCTCTCTCTCTCTCTCTCTCTCTCCCGTGTCTTCCATTTCCTCCCATCTCCTTTAGCGTGTGTGTGTGTGTGTGTGTGTGTGTGTGTGTGTGTGTGTGTGTGTGTGTGTATGTATTTTTACTATGAGAAAACAGTAACGTCTATGAACTTGAAACACACACACACACACACACACACACACACACACACACACACACACACACACACACACACACACACACACACACACACTAAAGAAGCAAAAGATGTGTATAGGATTTCGCAATGAAGACGCGAGGGAGGTAGAGATGTCAGAGAAGGAGAAAAGGAAGACTGACGAAGACATGGTGAAGGAAAAGGAGGGCAAGAAAATAGTTAATAAGGAGAAAGACGATGGTGATGGTGGTGGTCGTCGTCGTCGTGGTGGTGGTGGTGGTGACGATGAGGGGAATAAGCTTGGCTAGGTATAGGGGAGGGTGGTCATGGGGGGGGGGTCAGGGGGGGGGGAGACAAAAGGGAGGACTCTGCAACCTAGTATAGGAAGGTCATATTAATAATTGCTACTATCGAACGTGGAGCCGCGGTGTGTGTGTGTGTGTGTGTGTGTGTGTGTGTGGCGACCTGCCTCAGGGGGGACAGCAAAGGTAGGAGAAACGGAGAGAGGGAGGGGTGGGTGGGAGAGGGGGCTCTTGAAAAGGGGGCGCTGACCCTCCCTCTACCCCCTTTCTTCTACACTTCATCCCCTTGCCCCCTTCTCTCTCTACACTACATGTCAATAAGGCCAACTTTTTTATGTTCTTACACCCCCCCCACCTCCCACCCCTGCCCCGCTCCCCCCCTTACCCCTTCCGGCGAAGCGTCCCACTACGCATTAATTTTCCAGGTAGGCGGGAAGGAAGATTTCAACCATTAAGACGCATTGAAGGATAGAGTCAGGGGAAAAATGCATAAGAAAATGAAAGAGGGGAAGGAGAATGCATCATTGATTACTACTCGCCGCCTGTGCCCCCTTCCCCTCACCTCCCATACAAGTCCCGTCCTGAGGGGAATTAATAGGGGAAACCAGAGTGGCGCCTATTGTCGTCGCGGCCCATACACTCGATGCGGTCACACAGGATCGCATAATGTCGGCCTTGCTGGAGACCCCGACCTCCACTCCTTATGTATTGAGCCCCAGCCTTGTGTTTACGTCCCCGGGAGACTGAGGAGGCAGCCGGGGTGAGGGGAGGTGAGGGGTGGTGGGGGGTGGGGGGGGTGATGGATGTTGCCGTAGTGATGTAGGGAGGGGGATGAGTACCGGGAAAAGTAGAGTAGGTTTGGTGGAGGATGGGGACGAGGAAGGTTCACAGGATGCAAGAAAAATAAGGATTCTGTATAATGGAAAGTGTGTGTGTGTGTGTGTGTGTGAGAGAGAGAGAGAGAGAGAGAGAGAGAGAGAGAGAAAGGTATGGTATGAAGGTTCAGCACCCAATTGTCTGTTCAAGCTTACGTAATCCCTTCACATTTTGTACTGTATGTAAACCCGTGGCGCACTGCTGCTCCTCTACACCAGCCCTGCATGCGTCATTCTCGGCTATTTTCTTTCACCTTTTCCGGCCAGCCACACGCCACGCCTGACTCCCCTCCCGTGCAGCTTCCCTCTCTCGCGTCTCCTCCCTCCCTTGCGTATCCTCAGCAGCTCCACACTGTTCCAAAAGACCTTCCTTACACACGTGAAAAGGTGGACCCTTCATATGCTTTTTTTGCAGTGTCTATATTTACTCTTCCTCATTTTTAAAATTGGACTGAAGGAGACTGGGAATTAAAATTTTCAAGAAGAGGAATTCTTTTTCAAGCTTTCTCTTTCACGTGAGGGGCGAAGGCGACCTGTGGTGCCTCGGGGCGGCTGTCACTGCCGCGGTCAAAATGCAACATGAACTCTCTTTCGAATTTGCAGCCATTCTTTTGGAAGGGAACGACATTATTTTTCCTTTAGTGTGTGTGTGTGTGTGTGTGTGTGTGTGTGTGTGTGTCGGGCGTTCCTGAGGCGGCAAATGAGCCTTCTCCCTCTCTTTTCTCCCTCCCTTTCTCTGCTCTAATTTATTTACAGAGTTTACTGTGTGCCGAGGCGGCGTGCAGGTCGCCTGGCGGCTGTGGGGCGTCAGTGTTCACGCAGCAGGTCGTACAGTCCGCGCCTGCTGGCTCTTAGCCGCTCTGTGCCTAATAAAACTTTTTCCGCCGTGTAAGAAAGGGTAGAGCAGCTGAGCCCCAGGATCAGCGCGCCTCCGCCACCCCCGCCAGCCTGCAGGAGGCCTAACCCCGCACGGTGTTGCCATACGGTCACCCGCACACCGCCGGCTCCGCCACGCATCGCAGCATCTGCTCCTGGGATGCACGGCTGCTGTCCTGCTGAAGCAGTACTCCTTGGACTCCAAAAGATGGGACTTTGTCCTCCAACGACAATGACGCTACTTTCTTAATTCAGAGAAGGCGAATTACGTAACAACAAAAAATCTGTCACTGGCATTATGAAGTCTGCTAAAATCGATTGAAGTAGCTGCGAGGAGAATGTTTCTGCAGACTGGTTGGTGTCCACTCGTGCAATGGCCCCGCGTCCATCCCATGCTGGGCCGGGTGTGGCCATGCGCGGCGGCGGCCGTGTGTTGGGTCATAGCCTTGGGCGGGGTGACCCTGGTAAGGAGGGAGGGAAACAAGAAAATACGTGACGCATTCGACTGTTTGGCGACTCTGGGAATGACACCTACAGCAGCTGGGAGGCCAGGGACTGAAAGTTTGATGCTCTCGGCCCCAGCAGTCACGTATCCGGCCCCGCCCATTGCTCTGTGTGGTGGAGGGGCGCATCATCATCATCATCAATCGTTATCCTATTATCGCTAGTACTGTTCACATCATATAAAATTTATCATCGCCATCATTCTCCTTTCCAATATTATGCTCACCATGATCACCAACATGATTATTGCCATAAGGAATCATCATTAGCATAACAATCATCATTATCATCATCTTTATTATAATCTTCACCAAACATGTCTTTTGTTCTTGCCATCCTTGTGCCGTCCAGAATATTATATTAATCGGATAGCTGAACAGCAGTGAACAATTTTCTGAGGACTTTTGGAGAATTCGAAGCTGTCTGTCAAAGTGAAGTTTTGTGGTGTCGACGTGTCTCCAACAAAAGACGGGCGGCGGCCGAGGAAATAGTCGTGGCATCCAGTTACACAAAGAAAAGAGGAAATATGTAAAATGTTATTCCGAAGCTGACCTTTTGATGTTGTTAGTCTTATGGATATGATGAAATGTTAAACAGGCGGCCCGTTCAGCATTATATGGGTATAGTTGCCAGTTCTGTCCTAAGGATTTCTCACAATAGAGGAGGCAGATTCATGGACGCAAACATTGAAGTGTATATTGTGCCACAGACGGCCTGAACCTCACGACAAAGCAGCCAAGTTCTGAGCGTCGCATGCTGAGCCTCTACGGACCAACAGAGTGCTAGACAGCGTGATTATGATTTGCCGGAGGGGGACTTAAGTGAAACCAAATTGTCGAGTCCGTTTTGGCGTTGGCTCCCGCGGGTCCATTTCTCCCCTCTGCTCTGCCACACAGTCCCAACACCTATTTTTTTCCTCTCATATGTTACCGATAGCTTACATATGAGAGGAGGAGGTAGGTGTTGGGACTGTGTGGCAGAGCAGAGGGGAGGAAAGGACCCGCGGGAGCCTACGCCAGACAGACCTCGACATATTTGGAAGACTATAAATACATAGCAACTTCAGGTGGGGGAAAAAGTAGATAAAACGGGGAATCATCTTCAATAGCATCAGTCATCGCAAGAGGTTTTCACTATTCCAGTCATCTCAGGCTGATGTTGGGCGCTGCATCCGGTTAATATCCATACTTAATCACTCCGAGTAGGCGTGGTGATTGACATTGCTCCGTAAAAGAAGAAAAAAACAAGTGAAAATAACTAAGATGAAACTATTGAAAGTCGTGTTTTGAGGGACCGAGTTGAAAGAAACCCGAAATTGACCTCTCTTTTGGCTACTCTTTACTTTTGTCTGTTGTGGAAGCGGTGCGTAGCGGGGGGGAGGTTTCTACACTCTTTTCGTTGCCCTTAAGCCGTCTTCTTTGGTGTAAAAAAAAAAAAAATACGGTAGAAGCGGGAGCAGGCGAAAGACGGTGGCCGAATGGAAGAAACTGGAGAGTGATGAAGTGGGTGGAGGGGAGATAGCAAAGCAGTGAAGGGCAGTGGAGATGAAGGAGCAGGTTGAGAGGTGGTGAAGGGGCGGGAGGGAAAGAACGAACACGGAGTCCAATCAATGAAGGCCGGTGTATGGGTGTACATTTCAGGCGACTCATGTATATAAAAAAAACACCTCTACTGCTACACTGGTCCCTACACACACACACACACACACACCACAGGAACACTACCATACAACGACCACCACCACTACATCCACCACCTAACCACCTCGGCCATCCCACTACAACGACCACCACCACTACATACATCACACGACCACCTCACCCACCCCACTACAACGACCACAATCACTACATACGCGACACGACCACCACCTCATCCACCCCACTACAACGACCACCGCCATTACATACACCACATGACCACCACGACCACCATCATTACGTACGACACACGACCACCTCAACAGCCATCCTCCGCCCACACACACGCCCGTTCAACCACCATCACCAACACTGTTTCAACCACCTCAGCACCCCCTCCTCAAAGACCACTCCAACCCCCCCTGAAACATTCTAGGTACCACCAACTAACCACAACCACAAAAGGCACAACGCTTTCCCACAGCCACCACGAGGACTTCCAAACCAAACATGTCCTACCACCGCCAACACCACCATAACTAGCTACCACCTCAACCAGCACCACCACCCTCTTTGCTCTATCTACACCACATGCACCACAACCACACCACATACACGGCTACCGAGGCCACCTAATCTAACCACAAGTAGACAACCGTGACGGAAGAAGAGGAAAAACGAAACACCGCGACCACAAACAGCTCCACGAATACCACCACTACAACCACCACCACCACCACTACCACGATCATCATTTCCAGCGTATCACACCCACCACAAAGATGCCACGTATGCACTAACAGAACCTACCTACCCATACCCAACTACCACTATTTCCATGCAAAAAAATAATCGGTATACAGGTAAATCAAACACAGCTTCTTATGATCACCCCTCCCCCCCAAAAAATAAAAAAAAATTACACAGCAGTCTTCAGCCCACTATTCTTTTTTTTCATTTTTACTGCAACCCACTTTCCCCCTCACGACCCATTTGAAAGCCTCTTGATCATGCAAATAGTTGTGTGCCTATTGAGTGGTGTTTGATTCCCTGTTTATTGGTATTGGAAGAGGTGACGCACACCTAATTTTTTATAAGTCGTATTAAACTCCATCAACAATAATGTGTGACTGATATGCTTTTTTTTTTTAATCTAACCTACTTTATTTAACCTACTTTACGAACCTACTTTTACCTACTTTTATTTAATCTATTTTATTTAACCTACTTTTAATTTAACCTACTTTTATTTACTTAGTTTTTATTTAACCTACTTTTCATGGCGCAGTTAGTTGATTTTATGGATTTGTTACATCACTTTTGCCGACTGAGTTTGAAGTTCGTCAACTAACTACGAAAATCCAGCACTTTTTTTTTACAACAAAGCAGACGGCTCAAGGGCAACAAAAAGAGTGGAGAAAAAAAAGCCTGCTACTCACCGCTCCCATAATAGACAAAAGTAAAAAGTAGCCAAAAGAGAGGTCAAGTTCGGGTTTTGATGCACTCTTTTACCTAACTCCGTCCGAAAACACGAATTAAAAAGCCAACCTAGCCACATAACTGTTAATAAATACTAATGTGACGTTAAGAAAATCAAGACCCAACGAGTAGTGTCCGCTGCGATTGGCACGGATTTGGCCTTCACCGGTAGCCTGGTAAAACATACTCCCAGGTCTTTCTCTGCCTCTGTAGTGGATAGTGGAGTGTTCCCCATGTGGTATTGGTGTGCTGGATATCCCCTCCCAAGGTGCATGACTTTACTTTTTTTTTTTTTTTTACAAGAAAGGACAACAAAAAGAGTGAAAAAAAGCCCACTACTTGCCGCTCCAATAACAGATAAGAGTAAAGAATAGCCAAAAGAGAGGTCAATTTCGGGTGGAGAGGTGTCTTGATTGTAGCAGCCACTTTTTGTTCCATTCCTGAAGCTTGGTGATGTCTTCTTGTAGGATATCTGCAGTCAAGGGGTTAAGAGCTTTGCCATATAAGGCCTTCATTCTTTCCCCTGGTATAGGTACGTGTCCCACTCCCTAGTATACATGTCCCAACCACAAAGCCATCCCCATACACATATCAACACCTCGATCATCAAGACACCTCTCCACCTGAAATTGACCTCTCTTTCTAGGCCTCTTTTTGTTGCCCTTGAGCCGTCTCCTTTGTTGTAAGAAAATAAAAATAAAAATAAACAGCTCACCCATACCATACCATACCCGTTTAGACATAACTCCCATCCCCTTGTCCCCTACCCCATGCATGAAGATATACATATAAGTGCCATCCCCCATCCTTCATTCTTCCTCTCCCATACCACTCATCCTCGCCCCCCTTTCACATCCTGCCATCCCCTCCGCAATCCCCATACACTCTCCACTTGTTCTCCCTCTCCCATACCTCTCATCCTCGCACCCTCCACATCCCGCCATCCCCTCCGTCATCCCCATACACTATCCCCTTGTTCTCATATACACACAAACAGATATTTACAAGTACCATCCCCATCTCCCATACCTGTCAGTCTCGCCCCCTTCCGTATCCTCCCATCCCCTCCGCTATCTCCTTACACTATCCCCTTGTTCCCATACACACACAGATATACGTTAGTGGTATCCCCTATCCCCTTACTCACCCTCTCTACCTCTCAGTCTCACCCCCATCCACATCCTCCCATCCCCTCCGTCACCACCACACACTCTCCTTCACGAACATCTCATCCATACCATACCCATCCTTCTATCCCCTTACAGATATACAGAAGGGTTATCCCCCTCCCCTTACTCTCTCTCTCTCTCCCATACCTCTCACCCTCACCCCCCCCCCTTCCCTATCCTCCCATCCCCTCCTTCACGCCCATACACTTTCCTTCCTCTCAGTCCCCATGAGCGCCTACGAGTGGCCGGAGATAAAACTACGGCGTGTTGAGAAGTTAAAAAATGTCTCCACGTGAATAGCGAAACCCTCGAGAAATGAAGACTAAGAGACCAACTTCAAATCCATCATGTCAAGGCTTTTTTCTGTGTTTGTGTGTCAGGCCTACATAGCAGCCCTCAGCGGCTTCCTCCTCCTCCTCCTCCTCCTCCTCCTCCTCTCCCCTGACTGCTGACCACGCCCCTAGCCGCCGCTTCTTAACTTTTTTTCTCCTCCCTCCTCTCATCTCTCTCTCTCTCTCTCTCTCAGATAGAGGCGATGTCTGCACTGCACGGCATATAGGTATTAATTAAAATGCTACACTATCAGATACTACAAATGATGATGATGATGATGATGACACCAGGTCGTCAGTAACAGCCATTGATTGCCATGTGCAGAGACGACCCTCCTTCGACTCCCGTGCTCTGACCCTCTCGTCGTATTGTTTGGCTACGATGATCAATTTTTACTGATGGCTGAAAAAAAATCTTAATCCTGGA